>NC_068339.1:7968602-8070247 GCF_014633365.1 Diospyros lotus | reverse complement strand
TATTATTAGATATTTACAGTTTAACCCCCAAACTATAACTAATTACAATTTGGGTTACAACTTCTATCTAAAATCTTCAAAAGGAACTTCTAGCGAACTGTCATCATTCACTGCTACTGCCATCTTCTTCTTCTTATACCATATACTCGAGACAACCTTTAACAAGATGATTAGTAATTTGAAAAGTTTTTATGTAAATTATTGCATTTTGACAAAAAAAAAAGAAAAGAATTCCATGTACAGCTGATCACTCACATGGCCAATGTTGATATGGGTTTGAAGAACTAAAAGAATCCATGACCCTATAGCTGCCTCTGTTTTAAACCGTATTACATAAAACATGGTGCTAGTCAGATGCTTTGAAACTTTATAGAGCTATCAGCTTTTTTGTTAATGCACAAGTTTTTCCCATCACAGTTTGCAACATAAACAAAAAAATAAGAAGGGAGGGTTCCAACATTTCCTGTGCCAAAAGGAAAAGGGATATAGATGCTGAAAAATTTATTTATTACATCCTGGTTGTTTGAACAACAATTGCTGTTGTATGCCATCAGTGCCAATATTGGTAAGTTTGGAACAATGAGAGAAATAACAGATTTGTCCTTCTGCCACGGCCTTTTTTCTTTTTTTTTTTTTAATTTTTGACAAATAATTAAGAAATACTCATGGTAAATAAATTGAGCAACAAGTTGTTTTATAGGTTCCGGGGTATTCTTCATTGCGTCAAACTCTTCTGCATCTTTCACCAAGGTATAAGCTTTGATAGATTTTCTATTGTAGTTAAGAGTAAGTTGCAAATGTTAAAAAGAAGGTTTCTTTCCATCTATCTCTATGTGTGTGTATCATGTGACTTACAGGATTACTATTTCTCTCTATCAGATTAGCCAGTCTGCCTGAAGATGTCAAGAAAGAACTTGAAGATCCTAATAGCAGGCAATTTAAAACTGCTTCCTGGTGTTTTAACAGCAAGCTGTCATCTCTTTGTTATTTGTTTAGCCAATGACACAAATCTCTATCAGTGCATGCTCCTTTACACTGTAAAGTAATACTAACATTTCATATCTTATGGGACAATGATTAGGTACAACTTTGGGTGGAGCCACGGAAAAAAAAAGCTTGAATCTGGAAAACCAGGTAAACTTGGCTTGAAATTATATAGCCCATAATCAGTTTCAGTTTCATGCAATATAGTTATCAGCGTTATCTGGGAAGTAGAAGGCATGGAATTCTACAGATTAGAATTTGAAAAGCAGTCCATTGATGCCATTTTAAATGGAATAAACCCCAATTAGGACACAACTAGCAAGACTGGTTTATAACTTTTGCACGACATTTTTCCAGTCCATCTAAACTTTTGTTCACCTCTGGTTGAAATATTATTCTTGATACAATATGAATTCAATGATTGAGTTCATACTTTATGTTTTCAGGAGTTTTCTTGTTTTTATTGTGCAGACATGTTGAAAGGCTCTTTCTATGCAAATCCAGTATTAGATACACCTACAAGTGATGCATATCTTATTCAACGGTAAATGTGACCAGGGAACTCTAATATTTTTCAGTGTACTCTCTCTCCCTCCCTTCATCTGTCCCTCCTGTAAGGCACTGCTGACCAAGTTAGGCTAGTAAATCCATTCTATGAGAAGTAGTTTGTGGCATTTAAGGAGTTTTCCTTCCAATTCAAAGGTCACTGATAAATGGGAAAGACTGATAACAAATGGACTATGCATATGATACGCTACTAGACTCTGTAGATAAAGGACTTTGCCTCAACCCTCTCAAAGCAAGCAGTCTGAGACACTCGAGATGCCCTTAATTCCATAATGGGCTACATCCATATCATTTCATAAATCTGGCTTACCTTGCAGAGTTTCTGGGACATTTGTTCCTTAAACATTTTTAGGTGGAACCTATCTTCACTAATAAATTTTGTGTTAATATTCCTAAATGTTGCTCTCATGTTATGCCTTCTAGGTATCCAGCATACTGTGGACCTAATTTATGGCCTCATAGGGCTATTCCAGAACTGGAAGTGGGTATGTTTTTCTTTCATTTGTTAATTTATATGCTTGGATATTACTGCATGAGCATTTCCTGCATGTATCCTTTTTGTAGTATCTGTAATATTGTAATCTGATGCCTCCATTATCCATTTAAGTGACACTTCTGGATACAATGCTCCTTTTTGTTAACTGTGGTCTTTGAAGCTATGTTACCAATTATGATACGTGCGTTTTAGGATGGATATGAAGTTTTATGACACAAAACTATTAACATAGCTACATACCAGAACATTTCATCCAAATAAATCATTTGACTGCCCTTTGTCCTTTACAAGTTTCTCTTCTCATATATCTACCAATCTCTTATCACTAAAAAAAAGCCAAGCTCTAGTTTTCAGTTAACTTGTGGCTTTCCTTTGTCAAGATTTGCATAATTCTTTACCCATTCACATTATGAAAGCATAACCTTTTATAGTTGTTGTCATGCACCTAGGGTTTGAGTAGGATCCTGGCAAGTGACTTCTCTGCTGAACGAGAGAATTAGGGCTGATTTTAGGAAGAATTTTGGTAGAATTAGAGAAAGTGAGGGAAAAACAGGAGGTGGGGGAAGAAACAGGGAGATTGAGAGGGAGATTAGAGGGAGAATCAGAGAGAATCGGAAGGGAGAAAGAGAAGAAGAAAAGCTGAGGGAGAGAAAGAGACAAATCTGAGAGGGAGAGAGAGTTCAAAGAGAGGAAATCAGAATTTCGATTGATATTTCTCAATAATCCCTCTACGACAGCCCTAGTAGCTTTATATATCTTCTTCTCCTATGCTAGGATTCTATAACAAAGACAAAACAGAAAATACAAGAAGTAAAGTAACTAACTACTACTCTTGAGGAATAACATGCTACACCCAACCCTACTGTAAGCTACTATACACCCTACGGTCCTAACAGTTGTGTCTAATTATACTAAATTTATAACTGGTTTCAGTTGTGGAATAAACATGTCGATATATATGTAATTGTGCCACAATATCTCTTGATTGGATTGTGCTGTGCCTATGGCCTTGACCCTTTTCTTGTGAATTCTTTATTCAAGGGAATGACGTGTGGGGTAAGAAGTTTTGCATGCATTTGTTGTTTCAGTCAATTTGTTTATAGTTTGCATGTGATTTAGGGACTACTGACAAGAAGGACATGCACTTTCAAGAGGTACCATGTCTCTGTTGGCTCATCAAACATGCTTACCTTCCAGACAGCTGTCTGAACATTGTTCTATTATTTGTTGATCTACTGAAAACTGGGCACTCATTAGACATCACTGTACTAGGAGGGGCACACTTGGCCACTTTGCTACATCTATATCCATTTTTTTAATCCACTTGAAACAGTTAATAATGGAGAATCTAAAAATAAGATAATACAATATGAAGCAGTTTTTCATAAGACAATACAAAGTGGATCCTGTAAACTCTTTTATACTTACAACTATAGGAATTTTAAACCAGAACTTCCATGTCATATATCTATACCCATGCTTCTAGGATTTTCAATGTCAGTATTTTAGGCTTTTTTAGTGAGTAGTGATAACTTAATGTAATATCTGAGGAATGTTTTTACCTTTTGTATTCTTGTTATTTCTCCTTTTCATGAATCATATCATTACTAAGCATTTATTCTTGGTAGATAGCTTTCAAAGCTCTTGGGAAGCTGATCCTGGACGTTGGGTTGATGGTAGCATACCATTGCGATCAATATGGTAAATTAACATGTTTAAGGATTCCAGTTTCACTTATAATACTTTGTAATTGAGTTCTTGTTTCTCCAGTCTCATTTTCCATATGTTTTGTCATAAAAGATTGTATTCCTGCTGTTGCTCTGTTGCTAATACGCTTATAGATGTCATACCAACATTTATAAAAAAGGAGGGCACCTGTATGTTCTAGAATTTAGTTGTGCCAAAAGAAGAAATGCTTTCACTAATGATTGGTCTACTTCGACAAGGGAGAATGAATGCTTTGAGTTTGAGTTTCAGACAGAAAAAAAAAATAGTTCTACAAACATACCAAGTATGCAACCAAACTAAAGCCCTGAGAAGTATAAAAAGCATTAGAAGATTTGTGAAGAGCTGAATGGGTTTGAGATGTTGCCAATGTTACATTATCATAATGATAGTGATGTAGGACAGAATAGTAAATTTTATGAATTAGTATTGTTTATTTTATTTATTTAGTTTATTTCCTATTTTAGTTTGCTTCCTTATTTCTTTTGATTTCTTTTAATATCTTTTTGTTTCCTTTAGTAGAATCCTAATTAGATTGGATTAAGGAATCCTGATGAGGCTAGATTTTTATCTATTAATTGTCTATAAATAGTTCTTTGGATTGTAATTTGAAGGTAGCTTTGATTATCAAAATTGATCAATGATATTGATTTGAGTAAATGGGTCTACTCTGGTGTTTTGTTACAGGATCTGCATCAGATAGTTAAACATAAAAACCTTTCCGTGAATCATGGAATATGAACTTGAAGTTAATTTGAGAAGTATCTGTATAAATTTTGGACTAGCTAACCAGTTTTTATAGGCTTTTGCAGAAAAGCGTCTTATCAGTTTCAGAAGAATAAATGAGTGCAGTAATTGTTTTCCTTATGTACAATGTAGACCTTGCTGATAGCAAGATTTTTCTTTGTAAATTATCAAAGACTTTTACTAAATCAAGAAATATTTTTCGCTTAGTGGTTCTGAAGTTTTCCCCTTGCCATGACCTACGATCTCAGACTTTGGGGCATCTTGCCTCAGGCAACATATTATGGGGAGAAGTAGACTCAGATCCCGTCCCATCAAATTGCCTTCTGTAATCCTTGTTGCCTTCATTGCTTCTTTCTAAATTACTTGTTCTTCCAATAATGAGCTATCTATATCTATGCCTGTAACTGTTTAGATTGTGATATGGACTTGAGCAGTATCACAAGGGATGAAAATTCATGATGATGAAGGCCTTGAACGGATTCTATTCCGCTCTCGATGTCATAAAGGTCGTTTGTTGTATTATTATCCAGCCCAACAGAGGTAATCTTATTTGTTCTTATTAAAGTTTTCTCCATTATAATTAATTTTACAACTTCAGTGACTGAATTCTTTCTGCAGTCTTAGGATCTGTTATAGCTTGTTAGTACCTTGATAATTTCAGAGTTACCTTGTATTTGTCATTTAGTTTAGGCATTGGCAGATGAAAAAAGTGTGTTTGACATGGTTATGGTCAACACATTTATTTATTTATTTTTTGGATAAATATGCATTTGTGGAAGTAGATTATATGGCATCTTTGTTGTAGAGATCTTTTAAATTTTTATGAATATATATATATATATATATACACATATATATATTTAAAGATAGAGATGAAACAGCCAAAAAGGGGGCAGACTTGTACAACCAAGCCTACAAAAAGACAAAAAAAATAAATGAATTAGCTCAGTGACAAAATGGTTATTGGAAGAAAAGAAAAAGGAAGAGAACCATTGCGCCACAAAAAAATGAGACAAGGATAGAACCCTAAAGGTATATATAGAATGCTCAGCATGCTTAAAGGTTCTACTATTTCTTTACCACCAAATGTACCACAACACAAAAACAAGGAATAATACGCCAAAAACTTTTCTGAAACAGATGCAGAGATCAGTAAGCTCCTTCACTGAAGCTGGCATGACCTAGTGATATTAAATGCAAGAAATAAAATGATCCAAATCTTTTTGGCCATAGGACAATGCAGAAGTAGATGATAAGATGATTCACCATACTCCTTGCATGGACCAATCAATGAAGTGCTGTCTGTCCTTTAATTTTTAGTCATAAGAGTTGCACTGTGAGAAGCTAACTAAACATAGAAAGTAAACCTGGGAGCGAACTTTGATCTCCAAACAACTTCCATTGATAACAAATAGTATCATAAAACAAGCTACGTAAAAATCCATCACTTGGATAGCAAGGCCTTTGAACCCAATTGTCAACTTGTCCAGACAGAAAGTGATCATGAAAGAACTCAATAAAAAGTTGTATAGAAAACTTGTCTATTACCACACTAGGGACTGTCAAATTATTCACAAATCTGTTGAAATTTCTAATACTGAGATCTCGAAAATTCTAGATTTGCAAATAAATGATACTGTTAACATGGAAGAGATTGAAGGTAAGTTTCTGATAGGGACAAAAGGTCATCCCAGGCCAATGATGAAGGTAACAAGTGGCGTAGTTTTTCCATCTCCAATGGCACAATAAAACATTATGAGCTAGTGGCCTCCAAAGAGGAATGAACCCCATAATAAAACTTCATGAGCTAGTGGAGCTGTGTAAAGTGGAAACCCCTTCTCTCTCTATGTATATATGCAAAATGGTCTCAGAAATTTCCTTTCCAATAGAGCTCTTTCTTCTTGCTTGATTTCCTTGCGAGTCATAGATGCTCCTTTCACTGTAATCTCATCCTCCACTTCAATAAAGATGGAAAGCAACTTATTTATCTTGATGTAATGGAAATTTCCCTTCTCAGTCTCAGGCTCTTGATTTGTGAACCCAGTTCCTTTTTCCCCCTTATCCAATGGGTAAAACATCATGGAATCAACCACATAATTTTTGGGGTTGGGAGGACAACCCTATTCATAGATACACAAAAAGAAAAATGAAAGGCTACTATGTTCACTGAGAAACTACAGAAAGTATCTTGCATCCTGCTAATTTTGAGAAGCACTTGCATTTTATTATATTTGCTCAATTTTAATGTCCTTCACTTTCCATTCAAAATGAAGCTAGTCTTGGTTATAAACTGGAATGAGTCTCACTGTCATTTTACACGGATCAGAATGTCCTCTATTTGCAGAGGAAAAGTTCAAGCCAGCTACAATGTCCTCACTACTTCTCAGTGAGGACGTAATAGTTGATTTAATCTCATTACTTTTCAGTAAGGACATGATAGTTGATTTAATTTCCTGACTGTGAATCTCCACTTCTGCTGTTAAACAACCCAATCTGTATATTTCACCATGTTTTAGGAAGATTGATATCTTTCTGTATTGTTATCTTCCAAAATATTTAGTGCTGTTTGGTATGAAAGAGGCTTACTTAGCATCCTATTTACTATATCCATAAGCTTCATTATTTTATATGCTAGAAAGAATCTTGCTTTTAAGTTGTTCAAATTTACAATTCAATTGATTGCTTGTATCTAATTTTTTCCAGTTCATGCCTAGGATTATAGTCAAATTTGAAACATTATAGCAAATCTTTAAATCTTTCTTTCATGCAGAATTCCTGAACCATACTTTGTTTCTAGTGTATGCATTCACATAAATTAACAAGCCCACCCATTTCTTATAATAAAATGTGTATAGATTGTCCAATTGATTTGGCAGTGGTTGCTAGGTTTTTCCAACAACTCTTTTTAAACTATGTTTGATGAGATTCCCATTTAGTAGTGTGGTCTGTAATTGGTAATCTCAGGTGCTGGAATTAGCTTGAAGACCCTAACCATTTACAACTTGAAAATGAATTTTCTTTGCAGCAACATTATTCAAGATGGTGACTCTATGTCATCTTGGTGTGGTTGGCATACCGATCATGGATCACTCACAGGTGAGCAAGTTTTCCACCCAAATTGTATTAATATTCCTATATGAGTTCTACTGATAGACCGAGACAGGTGCTTTTCTTTACAACTAAAGAACGTCCTTAATCTAGTTTGTCAAAATGCTAATTCTCCAATTCTTTGTCATTTCCTTTATATTTTTAACCTCCAGCAGTAAAGGACTGAAAAAATCTTGTAGAGAGCACAATTGATGACATGCAGTTATCTAAGCTCCTAAATGATCTTGCTGCAGACAATACCTATGTCATTTTATTAAGTGTTCCGACTTGGTAACCAGAGGCACCTTGAGCATTATATGAACAATAGAGCAAGTTAAAGAAAGTGACAGAGAGGGGGAAATGCATCTTAAAATCTTAAAAAAATACTGAAGTGGCTGCCACAAGCACCTTTCTTGACAAATGGCACTCATCTACCACAATACACTTTAAATGCTTTAATTAATGTCTTAATCTACCAATAACATACTCTCTCTCTCCTGTCTCCTCTTTCTCTCTCTCTCTCTCACACGCTATTTAAGACACTTCTCTCTCCCTATCTTTCTCCTCTCTCCTCTCTCTCACATGGTATTTAAGACAATCTTCTCTCTACACTTTCTTTATCAAAATAATATTTATAAAAAAATTTAATTAGAAAAAATATTTTATTTACAAAAAATACATATAAACTAAAGATATATAGAGGCTAAAAGTACATGAACTATTTTGAATTATTGAAAATATATTTAAAAATACCTTTTGTAAATTATAGCTCTGCAAAAGTATATTTGTTATATATATACATATTTTATAAATTTTAAATATATTTTAGAAAAATATATGTTAGTATATAAAAATGCATATAAGATAAATATATTTATGTATATTTGCATGTGTTATATCATATATATTGAGATATAAAATATAAAATTTCAAATATGTATAGTGTTGAGAATCCCACATCGCCTCCACAAGGAAGACCTGGGTTATATATAAGGAGGAGGAGGATCCCTCCACCTGTTAAGCTAGCTTTTCAGGTTGGAGTTCTACCTCTAACTTCTCACATGGTATCAGAGCTAACCCTTGGTTGTCGTGGTCATGGACCAATACCCTGCCCGATCACCTGGGCATGTATCAGTTACTAGAGAAGTTTCGGCTTGGGAGGGAGTGTTGAGAATCCCACATCGCCTCCACAAGAGAGACCTAGGCTATATATAAGGAGGATGATCCTTTCACCTGTTAAGCTAGCTTTTCAGATTGAAATTCTACCTCTAACTTCTCACATATAGTATAGGTATAAATATATTACATTTTTATAAATATACATTAGAACCTATATTTCCTAAAATATATAAATTTTATATTTATATAAAACGTATATTATATTTTATTCATTAAAATATAAATATATATTTTATAAAATATTTATAGAATATAAAAAATTTATGTTTTAATACTAAACTAATTTATTTTTCAACTTCCAGATCAGAAAATTTTAATTTTTTATTAGTTTTTATTTCTATTGCTGGAGAAAAATTAAAAGAAAATAACAATTGAAAATTTAATTCTTTGACCAAATAACTATTGCACCTAATGAAAATTTATTTTCTACAAAATAATTTTTTCTAAATAATTTCTTATTGAAAATTTAAAAACTAATTTATTTTTCTCAATTTCTATATTATAAATATTTTTCTTTTGTTAATTTTCTATTTCTATTAAAAATTTAAATTTTCAAGAAAATAAATTTAAAAGAAAATTAAGAAATTGACATCTAGCTAATTACATGTTTAATTTTTTATATTGAAGAATTTACAAATTAATAATATTATTTTTTATTTCTCATTTTCTATACCAATACATACACAAAACAAGTCTACAAAAATCCAAAGTGACAAAATAAAATAAATATTATTGTCTCAACATTAAAACAACACAAAGTCACCAACATATATTTACCAATTATTCTACTGAATATGTTATATTTAACAAAAATAATTAAAATTTCAAGGTTAATAAGTGGATGATTGCTGAGATTGTGTGTGATTGAATTGCCATGACATGCCAGACTGAGATTGTTTTCTTATGTATTGCATTTTGACATTCCAAACCATGCAAGTGATTGGGAAGGAGGGTATATAATGGTTGAAATGGTGTATGATATCATGTATATATCTTTAAGTATGTTAATGCATGTATGGTAGTATGCTAATGTATTAAAGCTGCACAAGATATATATGAATGAGGATATCATGGTAAATTCATACTTGGTGTTATCTTAGTTTAATGTGATGACATATACATGATACGAGATGTGACAAAAGTGAAACCCCTAATGATGAAGACTAAACTTGGGACTGAAATGGGAACTAAGGGCCTTACCACATGCAAAGGGATCAAAAAGACATCCATTTGGAGAGAAGACTCCTTTGCAATTATATTGGTGAGATCACTGGAAGACCCTTGGCCAGGGATGGGGCACCACAGAGATGATTGGTGGTGGTGTTATTGCTTACCCTTATTCCCCAAAGAAATTAACAGAGGTGTCAAATAATTTAACACCCCCCCCCCCCTCCCCCTTCTCCTTCTAGGGATACCTTCTTGTTCAGTTCTACATTGCGCTTCTCATTAATTGAAGCCTCTTACTTCCATGGAATCATCATCCACCAGTAAAAATGAAAACCTAAAGAGAAAGCATGTTAAATACCTTATACAAGCATTGGTTCTTTGATGTGAGAACAAAAGCATAATCAGTTTGGCTGAAGAACTGAAGAAGTAAGAACATCATGGTGTCTCCTTTATTTACATGACACAAAGGAGCCTGGAACTTCAAGCATGCCATTGAGCTAAGTAAACTTGCCCTTGGCCAGTTAGGGAAGGATTTTGCTACCACAGGGTAGGGGAGGAGCAAGCTACCACCATATCTTTCAGCATTAAGCTCAGCGGCATCCTATTAAAGTGCACCTTCTCCACACACCCACTCTTCCCTGTTCTACTTGTGAATCCTTTCAATTGGAACAACCTAAATGTGTATCGATTATGTAATCAGTTTCTTAAGCTGTGTTTATTTGATAAATGTCAGATGTTTATTACCTGTATAATATGAAAAACATTTATTTTTAATGCTTCACATGACCACCATTCCATCAACCAGACAAGTTAAGTGCCTATGGAACTTCAAATTGTATTTGACAAACATGATAACTTAGCTGTTGATAAATAAACCTCTACAGTTTTGCTAAGACCTTGTACATATAGAAATTTTCTTGGTGCTCTTTCATTGAATGACTTGCAGCTTGATTTTTTTTTTTTTCCAATTTTCCGCTATATTTGAATTTGTCATCCATGTCTCATTTTTTTTTCTAATTTTTGAATTCAACATGTAGGTCTTACCTGTGGAATGCTTTTGAGAAATGGTGTAGAAATACCTTGCCCTGATAGTGCTGCCGGCCTTTATATTAAAACCCGAACTGATCAAATCGTGAAAGTATACTTTCTTTTTTGATTGTAATCTTCCAAAATTTCCTGCAATTTGTATATGTTATTGATAATGGAATACACTTGATTCTATGAATGTTTTCCCTCTGCATGTTGCTTTAAATCTACAAGGGCTCAATTTCTTTTTAAGAATCCTATATGCAAATCTTGTGGGATATATGCCACTGAAGGCCTTTATATTAAAACCCAAACTGATCAAATCCTGAAAGTATACTTTCTTTTTTGATTGTAATCTTCCAAAATTTCCTGCAATTTTTTGATGTTATTGATAATGGAATACACTTAAATTATGGATGTATAGACACCTTGAAAGACTTGTGATACTTAGTATGGCAAATTCAGTTGAAAGAAATAAATTTTTGTTGGTGATGAATATAATATGGACAAGACAACTTTAGGAGTAGAGATTTGTAAGGTTAGAAATGGCAAAGCCATTTACTTAAAAACTATTGAGATTTTGTAAATAATGTTGAAACTTGTTTATAGCTGTGGTTGTGGTACACATGACAAATTCTTAGTGCCATATGAATAAAAGAAAGATAACTGATAAGGCACCTGCAAGTCAAATAAATACATAGAAAACAATCCATATATGGATAAATTATAAGAAAATAAATGGAATTCAGCAGGGCTATTATCCTTGTCTTGACTATAAATTATGCGAATCATATAGTTATATAAGAGGAGATGAAACATGATGTTGTTTAAGATGCATGTCAGCGCAGCCTGGGTTTTTGACAAAATCATAAGAATAGGGAAGTAACTAAAAGTCATAGAGTTTTTTACTATCTTTTTGATTGGTGACTAGAGTTCATCTAACCAACACCCCACCTAGTGGTTTTAGGCTTCTTCTTCCTTTTTTAAATGTACTAAATCAAAGGAAAATTGTCTTAAAAGGGGTGTACCATATAAAATGTAAGAAACAAGCACCGTCCATTGACATGGATATGTCATCCAATAACTGTACAAAAGAACAAGGCCAAAAAACAGTCAACCCCTAGCCTATGCCAATTTTACAGCCTCTCAATCACCTTGAAAACTCTACTATTCCTTTCCCTGGATACCTCCACATCACACAAGAAGGAACTGCATAGCAAGCCTGTTTCTGTCTCCTAGAGGGGCAGTCCCTATCTCCAATGATTAGACTACAGTCAGTAGGTTATTGTTTATTCTCGATGCAAAACCAAGTTCAGGAGCACTATAGCCCCTTGCATCTCTAGATGAGTTAATGATGTTTGACTTTGTTTCTCTTATGGAGAACTTTGAGGAAATAGATTGGAAAAACATTGTTGGCTTCTATTTGAGTGGGAGTGTACTATGCTTGAATTGTAAGATTGACAATTATGGCTTTAATTTTTGTCTCTTATTATTGGTTGTTTAGCCATAGGAGGATCTTTATGGCTCTTGTCTAAGAATATAGTTTCTTCTTCACCAGGTGGTATTTGGAGAAGATGAAATAGCATACCAGATTGGTGAAACTACTGAAATATTGTCAAGAGGTTGTCTTTGTGCAACACCACATTGTGTTCGGGTAGTTTCTTTCTATTTCTTTTTTTGTATACTAGTAGGATTTTTGTCACCATGTGTCCTAATCTATCACACTTTATAAGTGGCTTATATTTTCTTTTGTTTTCTGATTTCACATGGTTCTCAGCTTGATATGTCTCGCTTCTTTCTCCTTTTTCTTCCAACCCCAATTCCCCCATCCTTTATCTGTTTTGCTGTCATTTAGACCTATATCTAGCAGGGTTTGATAGCCAGAGCATCTAGAGTGCATCATGGTATAGTCCCTCTATTTAATATTCAATCTTCTTCCAACCACCTAATGATATGTTTCACTTTTGGTCATTATTCCATATTTTAATGTTGAAACTTTGTTAATCCAAACCTTTTCAATGACACCATGTTAATCTCAAGGAACCAGAACTGTATTTGTTTTTGAGGTTCCGCAGATAGATACTGCAAACCCAAACATAATATTTGGTTGATGTACTCTTTTCAGTTAAAAAACAGCAACTATTGTTCCTATTTTCAACATGATGTATATGAACAAATTTGCATGACACCCCTGTAACTGACTCTAGAAAACCAGTAAGGTCACTGATAAGTTGCCACATAAAAGGTCAACTAGCATAAATATCCTACCATTTTGTTTCATTGGTGAAGTGTCAGTCCTCTTCATACTCATACTGTGACATGATCTGCTGCAACTGGTGACTGAAAATTTAATGTATAGAATATTTAGGTTTATGTTTGTCAAATTTAGACCAAAAACTAAGATCATGGAATTTTTTTGAACGCTAAGGATTGCCTGTCTGTAGTCAGATAAACATAGTCGTTATTTTCATCATTTGGTGTACTTGCTAATGCCAGGTGATCCTCATATTTTATACTGATTATCTTCACCTGTTAGGCACCCAAAGGAGAACAGGCTTCTGGGGTTGAACGATCCACTTTTGCACTATTCATGCAGCCTGATTGGTAAATTTATTAATGAAGATAAACCTTTCCTATCAATATTCTATTGTGCAGTTGGCTCTTTCTGATAGTATGCTTTGGTTCAGCATTAGCAATGGCTCCCTTAATCTTTGCTGATATAGTTACAATCTTCGTATTGAGAGTTGAACATAACATAGAAATTTGAAAATAGGAGTGAACAAGTTATCAGGTGCAGTTTTGGGGCTTTAAATTCGTCAGTGCCAGAAACTCTTCAAGGATCATAATGATACAATCTCTTTGATTTTGTTTTATTGCCTGATGCAAATGAAGCTTGAAGGGTAGATTGATTCCTGCAAGGTCATTTTTAACACATCCACCTTAACCAAGCTTCAGAGGCTTTTACTCAATTTCTTAATTAATTGTGCTATTTCATCTTGGTTGTGTCCTCAATAGTATTTAGATTAAATTCATGAAGTTGATATTTGTCCTTTGCTTTACTTTTTAACACCAATTTGCCTGAAAAAAATGTACAATTTTCTTATGTGACCTAATTATCTAATGAAATCCTACCCTGAATCTTCACAAGTAGAACTCTCTTCCGGTTGCAAACTAGATCTGGCCTAAGTTAGTGAGATCACTTAATGCCATCAGTGCTATTGCTATCCCTCTTCTTACTGTATCGTCTGATGTACTGAACATATTACAAGCCAACTGGAGATCTGAAGCTTCTAAGTCTACTTTCTTTGGTTGATTACTCAATAGCATCTGCACAGTCTGAATTCCAACTTTATCTTCACTTATATGCATATTTCTGATTTTAATTAGCTTTCTTTTGTGTTCTCTAATTTTCAGGGATGAAAAGCTTAATTTCCCTAAGGTGGTCCATATCCATCAGGAGGTGTGTATTCTTATTTCTTAACCTCAAACTAGCAAAATTTGCATAAATATTAAGCGTTACAATCAAGTGAATATTAGAACGATTTCTGCTACCAAAGTACTTTGTGACAGCAATCATAAACCTCTACAAACAAGAACAACCATAAGCCTTCATCTCACTATTGGGAGAGGGCTGTTCATCTAATGCACCTCAATTTGCTGTGGTCACTGTTTTGAGTATCATTGCCTAAGAGTAAATTACATGCAATACTTTGGGGTTTCATTAATTGACTTCTGACTTCCCGTCATAAAATAACCTTAAAAAATCCATTCAGGTATATAAAACGTCAGGGGTGCCCAATATAATATAAATCTAATGATGGAGACAACTTAATACAACTTCTGAATAATAGGGATAGTTTGTAATTTCTGAAATGTAAAAGGTACTTATCCATTTAAGAATATAGGAGGTATTTTACCTTTTTAAGTTACCTTTTGGAGTAGATAACTAGTTTTCAGCTCGCTGTTTCAGTTTGTTGTTTGAATTTGCTTGTGAAATTCAAAAAAATTATCATAGTAATTGGAAATTGTTCTTGTGTTGCTTTGCAGTTAATTTCATCTCATGGATCTCTTACTTTTGGAGAGTATACTGAGAAGCTACTTGACAAATATTACCACCTCAAAATGTGAAATTCCCTCCAGCTGCTCAGCAGATTCATTCTGATAGATGACATGATTTCTGACTACTTTTCCCTTTCGGTTTCTCACAGGAAACATCTGCATGATTAAAATTTGTCTTGTGTCTAACCGGTAATCGGGTTGTCTTAAAATTATTTATTTATAAGATATTAGAGATTAGTATTGTTTTTAAATAATTTAAGTAATAGCACAAGTACTATGGTATTATTAGCTATCAGCTACTATCCTTATAATAAACTTGAGGCGAGGCAAAGAGTTGACCCTTTTTTTCACAATTTTTTCAAAAATAATACCATTGAAAATATCTTAAGCTCCGTGCTCAAAAAAAAAAAAAAAAAATCATTTCCCACATGGTATGATTAACCTTACTTTTTGGAAAATATGTTTTTCATTATGATAACAAGAAGATTGAATCATGAGATACAATAGTTTGATTATTATTTAGAATAAATTGTATTTAGACTTTGTTATTGTTTGAATCATTTGATCATAGGGTTGCAAATAAATCAATTCATTCGTGAGTGATTTGATGTCTGGCTCGTCAAAAGTTCATTTGAATTTATTCGTTAAGATAAACGAATCGGTTTTAAGCCTAATTTTGAAAACTAATTTATAATTGTGTAGAACTTAAACTCAATAAAATTAGATGCGTTAAAATTCGTAAATATATTTGATTAAAAATTCATGAAAAAACTCAATTATAGGTTCGTAAGTATGGTTTGATTAGAAGTTTGTGAATATTTTATGAATAGATTCATTTATAAATATATTAATAAATTTATTTATAATTTTGTAAATATATTATTTTATATAAAATTATCAAATTTTAAATTATTATAATCATATTATTAAATTTAATATGTTTAAAATTATTATATATATTAATTTAATTATTTAACATAATATATATATACACACAACAAAGTAAAATACCAAATTAGATTTAGCTAAACATATTATATAAATAGTTGACTTAGAAATTAGAAACCCTAAAACTAAAAAAGCTATGAACTGTGATTTGTGAATTGAAGATTGAAGGGGAAAAAAATAAAAAAGAGACCATGCCCACGATCATCACCTATGGCTATTTAGATTGTACAGTAATGGAAAACATATATGATATGAAATGAAATTGGAAAAAACGTCATTTTTTTAAAAAAAAAAGTAAGAAATGAAAATATGGAAAAAATATGTAAATAAAAAAATATAATTTTGTTGTAAATATAATTTTTAATATATAAAATTATAAAAAAATACTTATTTAATTTTAAAATATATATAAATTTTATAATGCATTCAAACAATTTATAGAAAAAAATAAAAATTTTAAGTTAAGAGACAAAAAAAATTCATCTCTATTTGTAGATGAAAATGTGTTTGCAAATTGGAAACGTGTTTTTAATATGTTTATAATATTACGAAACACCCACAAAAAGTTTCTAAAATTGTAAAAGTAGTTTATAAACGTTTTTTAACGTTTTAGAAATAAAAACATTAGAACAGGAACAACTCTCCTAAGAAATTTTCATGAATCATAGGTCGCTACAAGCCTTCTCTTAGGCTAAACCATCATCAATTGCTATTGTCTATTGCTGTTGCACATTCTCCACTTCTTTAAAGCTAGTTGTCGCCACACAATCCTCCTTTTAAAGCACTGATTGTTGCCGTCACTTGCTACTATCGTTACTTGCCACCACACACCTTGTGAATTTGCATGACACCACTATTTCTTTGAAAAATTATCTACTATTGTTGCTGCACACACTCTTCATTCATTGTCTATATTGCATACCCTTTATCTTTCTATCACCGTCGAATGAGCTCACAAACAAACACTTGAGCTCAGCTTATTAACCTTTTAAAAATTCAAGTTCAAGCCTAAAAAGTAGCTTGTTATATCAAGCCTAAACTCAACGAAACTCAACTCGTCTTGATTCTATTGCAATCTTATTTGAACAAAAATCTCTTATGGTTTTAAAATATACTTAGAGGTTTTTGTAATTTTTTTCTTAAATATTTTTTTATCAATTTGAACATGAGTTTAAATAAATTATTTGAGTAAAAAAAATTTAAGACATGGATTTTTAGAAATATCTTTAAATTATAAAGATTTAAAAATATCTCTAAATGATATGTTATAATAAAAAATAAATTATAAAAGCATTTAGAGATATTTTTAAAGCAGGAATCTTTTTACAAATATGAATCACAAGAAATATTTAAATGTACTTTACCATTAAATTTTAAAACCACCGCTGAACTTCTAGTTAGCGTGCCAACGAATGATTCCTTCAAAAACCCCATGGGCCTACGGGCCCAAATGTGCTGGGCCTCAGCTCATTAATGCCAGTAAGTTGTACTGTACTGGAGGTAGTCCACCTTCCAAGCACGGCGTTCACTGGCCACAGACTCCCCGATTCGAAACCATTTCGTGCCCTAGGGTATATGTGTAACTATAAATATCCGATCCATTTGTGAATCATTGAATGACGTCGGCTGTCCATCCTCGAAGCGTCCGCGATCAAAACGCAAGCTGGGAAGAATCTGAGAAGTTAACTTGTGGGTTTGATAACTTAGTGCTAAAAGCGCCATGGAAGGTGCTATTTTGGACGAAAGCAAGTTTGATATGCATTTGAAGTTGTGGGCCATTCAAATTCCTCGAGAAATGTGCAAGGCCGCCACTAGGGTACTAAATGGGTAAGCAGTTTCTTTGCGTAAATTCAATTCCATACTCGACGAAACCTTGTTCAGAGATACACTGCGTCGTAGATTATGTGTCGTACAAGTTCATGACATTTCCTAGTGTAGTTCAGTTGGTAATTAACATTCATGTTTGCGTATAATAAGTCCAATTCAGTCGCATTATGTTCAATTTCTTGTGAAGTAGAATTCTCATCAGTATGGATTAGGATAATGGTGCTCTGGCTTCAGATTTCCAGATAACACAGACAATCATAAATGCCTTGGTGTATGCTATTTGCAGGTGACATTGTGTTGGTGGATGAGACAAAAAGAAGATGTGAATATTAAACTTAAGATATGGAAGGACTCCTTAGAATCTGACAGCTTCATGCTTTGTGGATTAGAAACTGAATATATGAAATTTAAGTTTAATAAAGACCGAAGTGTGAATGATTTTATGGTAAGACCTAAAGATCAATTTATTCTAAGAAAAGAATAGTTCTGAGATTTTGGATCAATTCCCCAAAAAGATTAGGAGATTATTAAGGATGATAGGATGATACTCACATAATTAAAGCATGATGGTTAAAATGGAGAAATGCATCCAATGTCTCATGCGATGCTAAAATTTCATTAAAGCTAAAAAAATGTCGTCAGTGGTTAAGGCTCCCACTTCCTAAGGGTTGGGGGAGCTTTGTTTTTGTATGCAACCTTCCCCTGGCTTTACAAAGTCAAAAGGAAATTTCATCTAATGACTATAAGACCAGCTTTATTATATGGCATAAATTAAGGGCCCATTTTTGATCTTTTTGAAGATAAAAATATATTAAGAAAAGAAGAGCCTTAGGGGGTAGACCCTGTATAAAATGACCGCCAACTTACAAGGAAAAATCATTAAGGGCTCACTTAGGTGTAGTCAACTAATTTAAGAGATGTCAGTTTATAAGTGAAAGTTTTCAACAATATATTTTAAATTTCTTAATTATATGTTAAAATAATCTTCTGTTTTATAAAAAAAAAAAAAAATTGCCAACTTCAGATTTTCATTGTAAAGTAGGTTTTATTATTGTTCCATTTAGTCAAGGTCCAGCCAATCTGTCAATGATAACAATCATTTACAATAAACTGCTAAATTCTTATGTTGAAGTTTGCCTCGAGTTTTGTCCTAGAAGATAGCAGAACCGGAAGGAGTATAAAAGAGTAGTTTTGGCTGAAGAAATTAGGCAGCTAGGGGTTAAGTGTAATTAGTACATTTTGTTGGGTTAATATGTAATTTCCCTAAGTTAGTTAGTTGCCTAAGTGTGTCTGCCTCCTCTATAAATAAGAGGGCAAGGCAGCAGTCTAATAACTCCTCTCTCTTGTCAAGTTCTCTGTTTCTATTGTGAGTATTCTTTGTTCTAGAGAAAGTGAGACATGTGTATTGTGTTCTTGAGTTTTCTTGGAGTGAACAAGGGTTGTACTTGAGCAATAGGGTTGAGAGAGGGCTTGGGCTTTGTACTGATCAGTTTCATCCTAATAAAAGGCTGCTTTTGGTGGGTGTTTGAAGGCTGGATGTAGGATTGCCAAAGGCATTCCGAACCAGGATAAATCTACACCTAATGCTGTTTGGTTTGATCTTTTAAATTCAGTTATTTTCTTTTCTGTTGTTCAGTTTTATGTTCTTACATTTACATTGCATCCGAGAGTGTTTAAGAGGGTTTATGTGAGGGTTTTCTCGCCTAAGGGTGTAATCTAAGAGTCCTAAGGTTAACATCTTATATCGCTAGATTTGTATTCTTGGGAAATAAGACTCAAGCTATCATATATCAGTTCTCAAAATCTCTCATATTTTTCAGCTCAGGACTTATTGGGAAACCATCTAACATAGGCAAAAAGCTTGATCTTGCTCAGTCTTCCAATAGATTTGGTAATTTTTGCTGGTAGCCCTATTACTTAAGATACTGTAATGGTTTGATTTGATTCATTCTTTATATAAATGAAGATGATATTTTAGGGAGAAAACTTTCATAAATAGATTGCCTTTATTCATAAGTTGTTTAATCCCACCCCCCATCCATCAAAAAAAAAAAAAAAAAAGAAAAGAAAAGAGAGGAAGAAATAAAAAGAATGGAAGAAAAAGAAAAGAAAATGATGAACCAATTTATCATTGCCTTTTCATCTGCAGCTACATGCTTGACAGACCCCGCATCAAACCTATCACTGAAGATCCAACATGTGAGAAGAATCGTTATATGATATTATCTGAAAAAGTTCAGAATTCTGGTAAGAATTGTCAAATGTCTTGCATCTATAATATCTAAAATAAATCTTATGATCAAATGACTTATAATGGTTCTTTAACCATGAGTTTGTGTCCAATTCTTTGCACTTCTGCTTGTTATAAACAACTCTTGTCCTTTTCACGCTCTGGGCTTAGTTCAGGTGATTTTGTAAACTCATAAACAGAATTTGCATTGGTTTCTGCTTGTCTAAATGGTCTGTATTCATCAATCTTTGGGAAATAGCCCTGCCTTGTTATAATAATTTTGTTTGGAGCAGATTTATCTGATATTCCAAGCCAAAAGCTAGATGAACTAAAGGCACTCTGCAAAATTGAAGTAGTGCCCTACTCATTGACACTTGGATATTCCTACTGGGGTGCAGGTCAGTGACAATGTTTTTTTTTTTTCCTGTAACTTCCTTTCAAATATCTATGTTGTTACTTTAAAATTAGGGTTGGCAAAACTTCAATGTTAATCACGTTATCATATTGGATTACAATGTCGTTTTCTAATGTGCCTTGTCTGTTAATTATTTGTGTATATGGTGTGTGAAATAGTTGCACATGGATGGTTGGTCTTGTGATTGTTGTTGAAGGATGTAACAAAATGATGCTGATGGGACCAATGATTAACTGTAGTTTTGACCAGAAAATTTGTCCATGATAATGATTTAAATGTACAAATTTGCTGTGCTTACATTTTCCTTTTCCTTGGGATCCTTAGTAAAATATATTCAGCCCACTAAGTTACAGTAAATGAGCCCAATTAAGAGAGATAATGCAAGGAGGCATACTGACTAACTGACTGACATTTATTACAAAAAAGAGCAAATTTCTATTGCAAAATCAAATACACAAATCTAATGCTACCAACATACTTCTTTATCTTTTAGCTGAACTTCTTGTGCTAGCAGAGAATTATCATGTCTCAAAATTTTGAAAATCTGGTATCTCAATAATTATTTAAAAAAAAAATCAATAAACTCTCATAGTCTCAGCCATTTTTCAAATATTCTTCAACTGTACTTCCTTTGTGTTTTGTAAACCAGGCTCCATATGCATGCTATTTATGTTGATATGGATTTCAGAAAATCTTATTTATTTTGGTGCTAGGCGTCTAGGCAATTGAAAATCACTGTATTAGTTTCTCTTGGATTATTTTAGTTACAACATTAAGTATAACTATTCAAACGGCATCTTGATCAAGATGAAGGCAAAAGAGCAGATGATCTGTTGTTTTAAATTTTCTTCGAGAAAAAACAGAGGTAGTTTCCTAGTGAAACATTTTGCATCTAGTCTATCACACGATGACCAGCTTCTAAATACAAGCCATATGTTAATTGCTCAGCATGGGTTATCTGGTGCATTGTTCTAGTTCTAGACCCTTGTCTTCATGGTTGTTCAAGGCATTGACATCACAGCGTGTTGGCAATGGCCCCTTTTGTTTCATGTGGTGCTTATGGGAAGAGGGTGGGAGGGAGAGAGAGAGCATTCAATTTTCTTTTTTAGCTTTGATGGAGCAGTACCAGTTTCCTTATTTGTTTTGCTTATAAGGGATATCCCGTTCTTCACCTTTTTTTTTAATTCTTTGGAAATTGTGTGTTCCTGTACATGCATAGTCAGTTTGCGTGCACAATCCTTTGTTATACTTCATGTCTACAAGGCCGAGGCCCCTTTTTTGTGCTTTCTCAATAAAATTAGTGTATCAAAAAAAAAAAAAAACACAGGAAAAGAAAATGCTTGAGGAGTAAACTGCTCAAGATCTTGTTTAGGTTGTGTGATGGAACCACAGGTCCCAAAGAATTTTCACATACCTGGAATTTATCACATGAATATGTATTTCATTAAAAAAATATTCCTTCCAATCTGCTTATCCAGCTACCTCTTTTCGTGTTCCATTTTTTTTTTTTTTTTGGATAAATTCAATTTAAACTGGTTAAAAAAAGAAATGAAAAAACAACTTGATTTGCTAGTTAGAGGATGCTTTAGGTTATTCTTTTTATGCCATCCAAGTCCTGCCTCAAGGTTAATTTGTCACTATAAATGCATTAACAAGCTACAAAAGAAATAATGCAATTGTCTAACAAGAATGATTTCCTGCCATTATAAATGCTAAATTTGGATGATATTAAATGCTCTACACGTTCAACATTATGAATGCACATCCTGTCGGCTAGAAGATATAATCTATGTAACATGGGCTTGGGTATGGGTGTCAGATATGGGTATGTACCTAGAGGTTGGACTTGTCAATTTTATGAATTTTTGGATACAGGGATATGTGTCTAAACGTAGGATGTGGTACTGGGATATGACACAAAGAATAAAAATCTTACAGTCTTACTACCTTACCCTTACATTTACAAGCCTTTTTTATCTTTTAGTTCTGTAACTAAAAATTAAGGGTATGTTACATATAAGATAACATGGTAGCTGGTAGGTAAGCAATTTGGGTGATCTCATACAAACAATATATTTTTAAAAGGCTAAAAGCAGATTAACAGAAATAATAAATCAAAATAAATTGTTAATTTTTATTATTTTAAATTAAAAGTAAATTAAATACATAAAAAGCAAGAATTAACGCATAGACCTGAAAAATGAAGAGTCCGACACATATCCCATACCAATACTAGTGGCATGTCATGTGGACACCAGTATAATGCCTGAAATGCAGTGTCTCTGTAACATAGGATATAATAGAGCTCTGAAGTGTGAAACGTAGGCAGAATCCAGCTTTTTGAGAGAAATAAAAAACTAAGGCATGAGGTCACGAAATGACATGCTTGGGTAGATTAAACTAGTAGTGCCTACTGCTGAAGTCCTTTCATCTGAGTATGTGGAGGATTTTACAACAACATCAGAAACCTTAATCCCACTAGGTGAGGTATGGGAGGATTTTATCTTGGTTAAATTTTGAAAGCGTATAACCTGTGAAGCTAAAATATTGGTGTCCTCAGGAAGGGAAATTAGGCTTTTACTTTGCTTTTGTATATCCTTGGACCTATCTAAGCATGTCTATATCTTTTGTTCAATCTATTTTTTCAGTTGTCACTGTCAAAAAACAAAAAAGAAAAAACGTTAATCATATAATCCAGTTTGTACAGTCTTAATTTCTTGATGTGAAATTTTTGGAAATTATAAAGTTTTTAAGGTCAGCGACGCTAAATATAGGTATGATCAGTTAGCTATTCATTCAGATGCATCAGCAATGCAAGTTAAGTTGCATATGGTTATTGATGAATTCCCTGCCCATAACCGTTTTGTTATAAATGAAACCCCCTGCATACTATGCATACTATTCTGATAGGATACCAGATAGCAAATTCAACAGCAATCGAATATCAATGGTTTCCAATAATTTGCAGCAAGGAAAAATAAGAACAATAGGGCATTCGAGAGGCCCTTAACTCTCCCTAAGACTCAACACCAAAATCATCCCCCCTAATATTCTCCTAGCCTCTCTTATTCATAGTTTGTTATCCAGCGACACTCCCCTCCAACGGCCTCAGCTATCAGTCATGCTCCCTCGGCTGCTCTTCCCCTTTTTGCCCTTCAACTGTTTTTGTCACTTTCCCCCTCTCCCAATATCCTATTCTGCCCCTTGCTTCTTCCCTCCTATTTCTTTGCTGGTACATGCGACTAACAAGGGTCCTATCATATTCATGGTGGTTTCATCCCCAAAGTTTAATATTGAGCTTAATTACTTATTTCCTTTCTTTCTTTGTTTCTTGTTTTCACCTTTCCATCATTTATGCATTTGGAATTCTCATGTGGGATGAAAAATTGGCATAGTAAGTTACAACAATCTTCACCCTTTTATATTCTTGAAGCTGCCTTATCCAATGTTTCTTTGTAGGTTATCTTGTATGTTTACAACTGCAACATGTTCTATTTAATCTGTTTTGATGAAAATTCTTTAATTGCATTCAGGTAATCTGTTCTGAATGTTGCCTTATAGTTGACTTTTTTCTTATTGTATAGACCATGTGTTGAAGCAGATTCTGCCACCTGGACTTGAGATACCTTCATCTTTTGAAACAATAGTTAAGTATTCTATTTAGTTTGTCGTTCTCTTCGGTTTTTCTACATGCTTGTCTTTATTTTGTCATCAACTTTCAAAGGTTTTTCAGAAAATGGCTTGCTTTCAGGCAATAGCAGTCTACTTCCAATCTCTTCAATTATCTTGGACTCTTGTTTGTGACTACATTTTTATTTCAGTTTTGATGAATGAATTGACATGACCTTTGTAATGATACAGGTCACATAGCCCATCTCAATATCAGTGATGAACTGCTTCCTTACAAGGATGTTATTGCGAAGGTTATCTATGATGTATGTCTTAATATTTTAACCTCTATGCTTATTTGATTCCATGTTGACCTGCTAAATATGGCTGCATTAAATAAAGAAATGCTTTCATGACTAAAGTTGTTTGCGGCCAAGTAGTTTTGTTCCTTTTTTTTAGATGCCAAGTTCATGGCTTTTTTGTTTAGCATTATTAGTTTGTCAAACTATGTACTCTCTAATTCTATTACCTCCATTCTCATTTTTATCTTCTCCTTTTGAAAAGTAAAACTTTTAATGATCTGACAGACACTCAACATGTCCTTACTCAACTGAGGATACCACTGTAGTTCTTGCTTTGAGTTTCTAGTCTGTGAAGAGTTTCAATTTTTTACTATTCATTTTTGTTTATCTCGTCAACTTATTCCTTTTCTATTCATTTGGGGTCTTCATGAAATTCCCACATTTGAATTTGGATTTGCGCTTGTTTGTCTTTAATATTCTATTTTTCTGTGGAGATCTATAAATGTGCCCCTTTCTTGAATTTTCTCTTTTATCTCTGACCTTGTTTTGGCATTCCTGTTTCTTATTTTCTTCTCTTCTTCTGCTGGGTGATAAAAAAGACATTCGGGCTTGCAGCAAGTGTATAATATTGACAATTTTTAGATATATATGTTTAAAATTTTTGTACTGAAATAAGATTACTGATTACCTCATTTTCTTCTTCCACGTCCAAATTGATATGCCTAAAGTTAATTGTTTTACCTTCATCTTTTTCTTTTCAGAAAAATTATCCCAGAATCAGAACAGTTGTTAATAAAGTTGGAACTATTACCAATGAATTCCGTGTACCAAAGTTCGAGGTACTGGCAGGATTAGCCGATATGGTTACTGTAGTGAAGCAGTATGGTGCTACATTCAAGCTTGACTACAGCTTGGTCTACTGGAATTCAAGGTTGGAACATGAACATATAAGGCTAATTTCTCAATTCAGGCCGGGGGAAATCATTTGTGACATGTTTGCTGGTGTTGGTCCATTTGCTATTCCAGCTGCCCAGAAAGGATGTGTAGTATATGCAAATGATTTAAATCCAAATAGCATTCATTATTTGAAGATTAATGCAGAAATTAACAGAGTCAATGATCTGGTCCACACATACAATATGGATGCAAGGAAATTCATATGTCAATTGATGGCAGTGCCCACTTGTGAAACTGATGGAAAAACTGATGTTCCCGTCCTTAAAGATCAGGAGAAACGCAGCATACAGGCAAATGGCAAAAGGAAGTTGCAGGACATAAAGCCGGCAGGTACCGTGTTTGCCTTATAAAGGTGCTGTTGTGTAAACAATAGCTGTTTTGGTTTATTCTTGATATTCCTGCAGATAATGTGGAAGAAGTATGCAGTAACAAGTCAATCAGTGTGGAGGGTGTCAAAGGGTTATGTAGAAATCCAGATGCAAGCATTACTACAAGTAAACGACAGCCTGAAAGTTTTCAGGAAGGTATGCCCAAAACCACAAGAAGGCATTGTGGCAACTCTAAATTTCTTTGTTGCTGTAGTTCCTGTTCTAGAAATTGAAGTGCTGGTGTTCATGCAGCCAATAATTTAAAACATGACACAAATAAGCAAACGAGATGTGCTGATTTATTGAACAAGAAGCCCTGGGAGCATGTTGACCACATAATAATGAATTTACCAGCTTCAGCTCTACAATTTCTTGGTAAATAGCTCACCTCCGTGTGTATGTGTGTGTGATCCTTTTAATTTGATATAAGACATTCTTACTCATGTTAGAAGATCAAAGACTTAATTTCCCCTGTTTTCTCTTTAGGACAAAACATTAGTTAATTTAAAATAAATTTCAGCATCCATTCTTTTAATTAGATAAACATGACTGTCCTTTTTTATTTCTTCCTTTATTTCTTTTTCTACCTTTTTCTCTCTATAATTCCACTCCCTGTTTCTTCTAATTTTTGTAATCATGTAAATGGTGTTGCAGAGAACGCATCTGAATTAACTTGGAGAATTAAATTCTAGCATTTTTTGATATCTTGTTTCTTAAGTTTTCAATGAAAATATCCAATTTAGTATTTTGAGTGTCTTTTCATTTAGCTTAAGTTGTCTGAAATCAGAAGGGTGCGTTTGAATCTGCCATGAAAGTTGAATGGTTAGGTTGAGTATTTTGTGAAAGATTCTTTTCTTTTTCTTTTTTTCTTTTTTTTTGTTCTCTTTTGGTAAGCGAAAGCATGCTGTCACTTAGTTTTGTTCTTTATAAATTAGCAATTTCTCATGTCTAGAATCTTTTTATTTTATTTTATTTTCTTTTCCTATTTTCATTTTAACTGAAAAAAATTATGAAAATTTGAGACGTTATCTACAGATGTGTTTAATGGACTTATCCAAAGAAGACACTGGAAAGGTTCTTTGCCATGGATTCACTGCTATTGCTTCATGCGGTCAAATGAGACAGAAGAATTCATAATATCAGTAAGTTTATTTCTACAGTACTACTTTGTTTTTTTCCTTCCATCTTTTGGATCTGTTTAATCATAGGTATTTTATTTTGTATTCTGCTATCATAAATGGGCATTTAGTTTCTACTAAGGACTTTTTCTCCATAATGCAATAGTTTTTTCACCTTCTGGGGTACAAATCTGAGGTCTCGGCTTCAAGAAATATGAAGCTATTGAAACTTGGTAGTCCCATGCTACACAAATTTTTTTTCTGGCTCACCGTTATTTGATCCTGTTTTGCTTCACTGTCTCTCAACTCCATAACATTTTAGCCAGATCCAGTTCCTTACTTGATAGAATTGCCTCTTCAAATTCATTCAGCATTGTCAAATGGCAAGCTGTAATCACATCAGATAATTCATTTTGAAGTACGTTTCCTTGTGCATTACCTGAACTCGTTATGAACCATTTTGTAGGTGGCACAATCTGCCTTGAATGCCAATGTACAGAAACCAATATTTCATAGGGTTAGAGATGTTGCTCCAAACAAGGTACAGATCAACATCAGAACCAAATTTTTCCTCGGAAAGCTATACTTTCCCTTCCACACAAACATTTTTCTGTCATGCATTTACTGCAGCTCGGCTTCCAACTGAAATGTATACTTTGGTATTTGTGCAGGCAATGTTTTGTTTAAGCTTCAGGTTACCGGAGGAAGCATGCTTCAAGGAAGGTATCACAGACAGTGTCGATTCTGCCAGTACGTAGAATTCAAACGCTCGCAGCTCTAATCAATCTTAATCAAGCAGGACCTTACTCCTGCCTAACCTAACACACTAGCAGGGATAGAGAAGGTAACCAGAAAGGATTTTCAATCTTAGATTAGTAAAGAAACACTAACCCGGTGTATTTTTCTTGATCTCCTCTTTATCAAATGTGTATAATGGACCTTTACACATCCATGTGGAGATGTGGGGCATGTCACAAACTGCCTGCTGAAATGTGGTGCAAATAATGGGTTGTGGGGCTTTTAAGGTAGAACACTGCTACTTCTTTCAGTGTTTGAGATTACATGACGATGTAATTCTTTGGTCACAGTGCTTTTCAAAGTGTATGTTGCAGTTGTCCTCTAACATGCTCGGTTGCTTCTGGGCATTTGTAGGCCTCATAGATGTTTATAAATAAAGATGCAAATGAAATGGTCACAGAGAGAGATTATTAGCGCGTCTGTGAGTAGTGAGATTAAAGTTTGGTATGATCATCATATTGTTGTATTAGGATCTACTTGATCTTACTGTTAGTTTGTCGATTCAAGTGTAGAATTTGTTTCCATTTTGGGTTAGTTTAAAATAAAAACTAACCATTGCATTTTAATGCTTGGCGAAAGAAACAAAACATTGCATCGTAATGTTGCCTTTTTACAAAATTTTTAAAATAAAAATTAAAGATGATGTGTATATCCTTTTAATGTTAGAATTTGTGTTCATTTTAATTAGGGATGGCAATTACAATCAAAATCGAACCAATTAACGCGATTAAAAATCGTTTGACTAGGTAATGGTTTGATTTGGAGAAAAATTAAACATTGTTTCAATTGGTATGATTTGGTTATAGTTTTTATTATATTCAAATCAAAACTTGAATCGAAACCATACTGGGTAACCAAATCAAATTGAATTAAATATATATATAATATATTTATTTATTTAATATATTATATATACACATAATATATATTAACTAATATATTTTTTTACAAGTATTTTAAATAATGTATTACAAATTTATAAAATATTTAATATTTATAAAGTAATTAACAAATAAAAATAAAATTTAATTTTAAATTATTTTATTTTTATCAATCAAATAATTATATTTAAGAAATTTAAAGTTAATTTGTAACTTTATATAAAAAAAATATAATTTTATTAGAGTTTATCTTTATTTGTTGTGGAGTTATCAAAAATTTGTATGAATTCTATTTGCAAGAGTTTGTCTTTGTTTGTTAGTATAAATCAAATTAAAAAATTATAGTTAAAATCAAAATCGAACTTAAATAGAATAGTTTGATTATGATTTTTAATTTTTAAAATTAATGGACAATAGTTTGATTTTAGTTTTAATAGTTTTAAGTTTGATTTGATTATAATTTTAATAAAAATTAAAATCAAATCGAACCATTAAAAACCCTAATTTTAATGCTTGCACAAGACTTGCCGCCTGTCTAGCAAGCCGAAGCGGGTCTTGTGTTTTTTATGTTAAATACTAAGTATATTATTGGCAAAGAAAAGTTCGAAATACCCATCCATCCATTAGACTATTTGATCTTTTTGACTAAGGCTAATATTACTTTAATAACAAAAATCTCAAATTCAGTATTAGTCGCTTGAAAAAACAAAAAGAAAGTGTTATTCCAATAAAGTTAAAATCTTGACTATTGCTGCCTTTGTAAGGATGGGATGGGATGGGAGGGGATGTGGTTGGCCTTACGCGTGTAAAGGATTTTTTAATTACATATTTTCTCAGTTCTAGTGGTTGCCCCTTGAATTAGATAGGATTAGGATTAGGTGGTACATTTTGTAGTAGGTCGCACCAAGTATTGTCTTCACTTATTCTCTTATTGAAAATTCAAAATTTGAAGAATCCATCTTCAAAACTTTTTTCTTTTTTTTCTTAATTTTGTATCCTTATGGAGCTTAGATAGAACCTAATCAGTGCCAACCCTCAACGGCTCAACTACCAAAGCCACATAAACTAAATGTGATGTCTTGGGCCTAGAGGCTAGTGGCCATTAGATGCATGACTGCCACAGTGCTACGAGCCGCCTTATATGTCCTGAAACCCTTAAAGCTACACATTGGGTCGAAGAAGCCCACCACCATGACCATCCATCAGCCCATTATCTAAGAAGATTTTAAGGGTGACTGTAATTGGTGTCAACCTCAGAATTATATGTAAATGTCTTAGAATTTTAAGGTTTCAAATTTTATTCTTCGTATTAATATGATTTTTTTAAAAATTTGTTATTTTCTTTTGATTTGTATTTGTTATAATTTAATTTTTTATACTTTGATGATTCCATTGGTTATTTTTAAGATGATTCCATTAGTTGGATTAGTATGTAACTAATTGATGTTTAGAGTTTGTTTCTCTGTTGTGTCCAAAAAAGTGGGTACATGTTCAAGAATAGGTCAAGAAAAGAAGTCCACAATCCATCTAGAGATCTAACAGATAAACCTTACTCAAGAATATCTCTCAAAAAATCTAGACAAGTGACCTCACTCGAGAATCTCTTTAGAAAGACTTGGGCGAGAGACATTAATCAAGTGACTCATCTTAAGCGAGAGACATTAGTCGAGTGACTTTACCAAGTGACTTACGTAAACTCTTTGGAAGCTTTTCTCAATATCACCGAGGGACTCTTCTAGAAAGAACTTCATATGTTACTCGCTTACATAAAAAATTATATTCAAGAGACTCTCGTGGACTATCCAAACCCGGAAACCTCTCTTTAAACCATGCAAGAAATCATTCTGAGATATTATAAAGTTCAAGAGATCTCCAAACATTATTCACGCAAAATTGTGAAAAATATAATCTATTCTACATTTGATGTGTTTGCCTACAAATTGAAAAGAATGTGACATTTTTGTTGAAGAATACGAATCCCTCTACCTATAAATATAAAACTTCTTCTTTAGCAAATGTATGCTCACAAACATGCTGAAAACTATAATTCCACTTAAAGCACAAAAATGATTTAAGTATTGAATAGTTCACGGGTGACCTCATCAACACTCCTAATCGGTATCTTTTTCTACAGTTCTCCCATAAACTTTACTAGACTTTTCTCATATTATAATCGAGACACTCTCATATACAAATAAATTCATTGTTATATCTTAATAACAACACTATTAATCAAGAAAACAAAAAAAAAAACTTTTCAAACACTCGTACAATAACCCCAGACATGTATGAAGATAGTTACTTTTATTAGTTATATTTATCTGATAAATTCAATTCATTTGGAGTAAATATGTTAAATGTACTTAAATTTTTGAACAGGGGCAGGTGTGAATTGGGGGCAAAAAAAAAAAAAATCGAATATGAGTAAAATGACTAAATAGGGTCCCACTTCGTACCCAACCTACATATTTTAACAAATGTATTTTATTTTATATACTCTTTTAACATAATTGCATCAAATAATGAACTTATGGCACTCCCCTGTTTGTTAGACCTAGCATGGATTTTGAACTGACCGGGGAGAGAATTGAATATACTAACATTTCTCCATTTTGTAGTTACATAAAATATTATAAATAATATATTTTTTTATTCATGTACATTTTGTATTTTTATTGTTTTACCTTTTAATACAAATCGTAGACGTTAATTTTACAATATATCAATTATAATATGATATAAGGAATGACTTTTATGTCTAAATCTCAAGTTATCATGTTTGAGTATCAACCATCTGATAAAACATGATCGCTTTATCGCAGCATCTTTGAACATAGGGAGTGGTAATTATTCTTGTGGAGTGGATGGTTTGGCCATCAAGTCCCACCAGAAGCTCACTAGGCCTATATGTCTAACAGCCTCGTAAAACATGACTTTGACCATGCCACTAGTGTTTGTTAGGACTCATTGCACTAATGTGAAAGCTAGTTATTAATGATGTAGTGATTAGTTTTGTGAATGTTAAACTCTAATTATAGATTCATTTAAAGAGTTTTTTTTTCCCCCCCAAAATAGCAAAAGAGTTGCCTTAATCTTTTCATAGAGAATTTTTAAGAAAATTTTGGAATTACAGTTCTCACGCGGTCTCCCGTTACTCATGTCTTTAATTTTGACAGATGAAATAAATTACATGTGAAAATTTTATCTTATTACGCAAAATAAATAATTGAACCCACAATCTACTAGTGGAAATCTCAACTTATCGTGGTTTAACTACTTGACTTATACTTTGAAGATTCAAATGGAAAAATATTATGGCATATATTATTGATTTTGAGAATTGATAATTTTTTTTATTTGATTTAACGTGATATCAAGAGCAAAATATTCTAATTAACTTTTTTTTGACAAATAACTTACACCTTATACATGATAAGTATCATTGTATAATGTGACCATTATCATTCTAAATTACATGAATGGTGAATATAGAGGAATAATTTGACAAAGGAGCACGCTTATTTTATTTTCATTGTTTTATTATATATCTTATAAACAACACCTAATCTCTAAAATAGTATAGTAATGTGAGTTCTAGAATTTAGTAATTTTTAAAATATTTAGCGTGTAATCAAGGAGTTGATAGCAAAAGATAATTGAAAGAGTTGGAAGAAAACAAAAAGTGAAAAGTGTGAAGGATATTTTTCCTGTTTATGTTTTTTAAAAATTCTTCAAAAATTTTAAAAACAAATACAAAAAATCAAACACATTTTATTTTTGAAACCCCCCCCCTTAGTTTTGACTCCTGAGGGTGGAACATAAGTACACTGAAATCCTAAAAAACTCTATAATCTTATTATTATGGTATCCAATATCCAATAATTTTCTAAATTTATAAAATAAACAAAAAAAAATCTTATTTAACTCATTACCCAGAAAAAAATTCTATTCGTAGCCACACTTTTGTTTTTCATGGCCAATAAAAATTTACCTTTTCTTTTTAACTTTTTACAGTCATGTAAAAAACTCTCTGAAATCAATATTTTTCAAAAATACTTTCTTACACAGCCATTTCTACACCGTCATCTCTGAAATATATCCTCAAACCCCAACAACTCAAATCTATAATGAGTGCAAAATTAAGAGATCACACACACATATATATATATATATATACATACACATACACACATATACAACTCATATGTAAACACACACTCACATATATATGCATACACGGACACATGTACTGAAATACATACACATATACAATCCAGATGTAAACACACACATATATATATATATACTGTCAGAGGGGGCCATGAAAGTAGCCCCTGAACCAAGGGGTTTGGAGGCTGCTTTCATGGCCTTCGTCGGCGAGTATGGTCGTTGACAATGGGTATGTATGTATGTATATATATATATATGTGCATGTGCATGCGTCTGCATGCATGTATATAATATATGTATATATGTGTGCATAATGAGAATTTATCATCACAACCTCAACAAAATTTAAAACTTGGAAGCGATGGTGATGGCAGAGACAATGAACATAAATGTGACAATATACATATATATGTATATATATACACGCACGCGCACAAACATACAATGTGTAAAACGCATACGCCCAAAAGAGGTTGATTTTTGGAGATGAAATCACTGATTTCTTAGTTTGGCGCCGAGAAAGGCAACCACAAATATTTCATTTTTCTTATAGAAGTCATATTCATTTTTTTGGGTCATAAGTCATTCATGAAAGGTCCAATTTGTCACAAAATATACAAAGAAAAAGAAAAAAATATTAAAGAAAGTGATTCACGCAAAAAGGGTGGCTGCCTAGTGATGGGTGATTGAGCATTACAGAGTTGAATGGGGGGTAAATTTAATATTCATTTGAGACTAATTTAGGTATATTAAGAAGTGAGTAAAATATGGCTGCAAATAGAATTTTCCTTAACCATATCCAGTCATCGCCTATCCACCAACGCATCGTACCGCATGTCATCTAACACAAGCAACAATCTATATATTCACACGTATGCATCCGGGTAAGCCCAGAAAGCTCTCGCTCGTGACCGTAAGAACGCTTTGCCTTCTCTTCGTCTCAAGCTCAACGCCTCTACAAACCCTAGAATCCGTTCGATCACCTCTCTCGGCCGTTCTCCAGTTACACTGCTTCTACGATCCTCGATCTCCTTCTCCGTTTTCCCTGGAAAACATTACCGGAGACAATCGATCCTGCCTTCGCTTCGTCGCAATCCCATCGCTGCTTCTCAATCCGTGTCTTATCGATATCTCAACTGTGTCGCATACCTGCTTCTGTTCAGCAGTGCAATCTGTCTGCAATCTCTGCCGTTGCTGCTGTTTTGACGAGGAAATCCGTCGTAGACTCATCTTCTCGGAGAAAATTCGTCCTCCCCGTTGTCGTAGTCGGTTGGATCCGAATTGAGTCCTAGATTGAGTGCGGTTTGTATTCAGTTGATATCAATCTGCGTTCTTGCCCTTGTTTTCCCGAGAAAATCCGTGGTAAGCTCATTTTCCTCGTCAAAATCGAACCTTCTCTACGTTCGCAATCTGATATAAAAGCCTGTTGTTCACTGATTCCTAATTTTCTGTTAGATTGAGTTCAGTCTCTTTATCAATCTGAGCTGGTGTCCAAATTTTTGGAAAAATCCGTATTAGGCATATTTTCCCGAGCAAATTAGCCCTAGCTATCGTCGAGTCGAATCTTACTTTTTCTCGTCAACTCAAGTCAACCTCTTCTCCTAGCTTCCTATCTCTTTCTTCTCTTCAATTTTTGAGTGAGTCAAGCTTCGATCTTCTCACTTTTCTCAATCTTCATCTAATTCGCTGTAATTATCAAAGAACGGTTATAAATTTCGACCTACAGATAGGTGTACAAAGTGTTTTTACTACTGGAACAATCTTTTGTTTGCTTGAAGTAACGGTGGCGCTGAGATTAACTTGAGAATGGTGGGAGGTGGAAACCGAAAGGACGAGTCATTGGTGTTGAACAGTACTAACGTGTTTGCGGCTCTGGGAACTCTGAGAAAGAAGAAGAAGTCTGACAAAGAGAAAGGCTCATCGAAGGGCAAAAGCTCTTCCAAGAAAAAACAAGAGGAGGAGGAGCCTCATCCGCAGGTGTTTTGGACTCCAACGCCATTGACGGTGAAATCATGGGCTGATGTTGACGATGAGGATGATGATGATTACTACGCCACTGCAGCTCCGCCTCAAGCCGTTTGGGGTGGTTCAGCTGATATGTCAGCTCCTGCCAAGGAGAGCTCCACACCGGTTGAGGTCAATATTTTCTAACTCATCATAGTCGCAATGATTGTTCATTGATGATAATTATACTCTTTGAGTGATACTGAATCTGTCTCTGTATTTGATTGTGTTAATTTTGCTAAACTCAAGTTTCCAGGAATGCTTGGTTCATTTAATGTGTTAAGATTAGGATAAAATCAAATTTGATTAATATTATGTTTATCTGCGCTCTAGATATTGACCATCCATTCTAGATTTATTTAGAATTTAACTCTTGATTAAGTTGATTAGGCTTATCTTTATCTTGCATAAATTAGTCTATAAAAACTTTGTACAACCATAGAAATGAATTCAATACAATATACATTTTATTGTTTCAGATATTGTATTTCCTCTAACATAGTATCATAGCTCATCATCACCAATGCCATCATCCAACTTTTTTAATGTACAGATTCAGCCCTCCTTCGTAGCCTGCTCAAATTGAAGTAGCAATGCCCTCATCACTAAGGAACTAGTGGTTTTCCCATATTCACCAAATATTATTTTCAGATCTTCTTCTATTGTTGATTGTGAGAGATTCTTTACAAAGACATTAGTGAATGTTGTCTTATCCATAGGCGTGTACCCTCTTGCTTTTGAAGGAAAGGACCCACATGTACTTGTTTGTCATTTAATAGCATACCATTAAGCTTCTGAATAGCTTTATGAGAAGCTTCCGCACTATCATACTGCACAAAACCATAGCCCTTGACTGACCAGATGAGTCTTTTGCCACCTTGGAAGAGAGAATATTCCCAAATAAAAGCAAATGTGTCATATAATACTCTATTGTCAATTGCCTTTTCCAAATTCTTAATAAATATATTTCTAGCCCCAGTTTTATGCAAACTAAGGGCATAATGGATCCTAATGAGCTTTCCTTTAAGAGAAGGGAAGTTCAACAGCTCCAACACCCTTGCAGCATCTTGTGGGTTGCCATAATTAGCATAATCGTAATGAGTGACAGCTAACTAGTCAAGTCCCTACATGTTAAAGCAGACATCACCTGTCCCACCTGGTTGAATACATTGTAGAGTTGTGACTCGGTCACATTCACGTTCAGATTACCAACATAAAGCACTGCCACTGCCATGAATTGGTTCTCCATTTCAGTTACAGCCTGAGGTTGCACCTGAACTTTTGCCATACCAACCAACTCCAAAAAGAAACTTTTATCTTCCTGAAAACAGTCACCTTTTTTCTTCCTCACCCCCCGTTGGGGGGGGGGGGGGGGTTCTCTTCCCCCTCTTTGTTATTTATAGAAGCCAAACCCTCTAAATCATGAAAACCAGGGCAACACAAAATAAAGAGAAAACAAGACCCTAGAAAGTGAAGGGGTAGATTATAGGGCTCGACCTAGGTCAGATTAAATCACTGCCACCATCAGCCTCAATGATGGGGGGATGAGGGATTTTGATGGAAAGTCTAGTGCTTTGGTTTTGTCAACCCTGAGAATGTCAATGATGCTTCTCAAAAAGCCATCCAAAAGCTTAATGGCGTGCTATTAAATGACAAACAAGTATATGTGGGTCCTTTCCTTCGGAAGTAAGAAAGAGACATGGTTGTGGTTAAGACAAAATTCACTAATGCCTTTGTAAAGAATCTCTCAAAATCAACAACAGAAGATCTGAAAAAAATATTTGGTGAATTTGAGAAAATCACTAGTGCCACTGTGATGAGGGATTGGGATGGAAAGTCAGTGCTTTGGTTTTGTCAACTTTGAGAATGTCCTTTTCAAATCTACCATTGCCGACCTTGTTGCTGGTTCAAATTTGCTATCGCTGTTTAAAGATCTGCCATTTCCAACCTAGTCGCTGGTTCAGATGTGAAAATCTGCTATTGCCAACCTTGTTGCTAGTTCAAATTTGTGGTCATCAGCCAAGAAACTTTCGCTAAAATTGATTAGATCAAACCAATGTTTATGTTATCTTGTTTGCCAACCCAAGTTGTTATCTCTTGTACTAAATCGAGTTTGAGGGGGGATGTTATGATTATGATAAAATTAAATTTGAATTATATCAAATTCAATTTATATTAGATTTACCTGCATTCCAGATATTATTTAGAGTTCAATTCTTGATTATGTTGATTAGGCTCATCTTGATTGGGCATTAACAGTGTGATGGTGTCTGGGAAGCTTGTTCTTTTCCATGCTACTGGAACTGCAAATGGTTTAGCAGCAGGAATGTCGATTATGACAACTAAGATTGGTATGAAATATTATGCTCATGGATCCACTAAAATGAGGAATATCCGTTTCCTTTTTATGGTAACGTGTTTGCAGGAATGTCCATCTGATGGTCACAATCAATCTTTTTGTTTTAGATATTCATCTATGGGTTTGATAGTGTTATTTTGTATAGAATATTTTGTTTTGGTTCTTGAAAGATTACTTTCAAAGAATTTTTTGCATCAAGATGCTACTGATTACCACAGCATTTAAGCTATCTTTGACTATAGTTTAATGTTTATCATGTCAGTAATTTATATTTTGCCTTGTTCTAGTGATGTTACAGTATTGGTTATACGACATTCAAGGTAGCTTTTTGTCAGATCCAAGGATCTGACAAGGGTTATTTTAGTGAGATTGAAAGTAAAGAGGGAGAGTTGAGAAGAAAGTTGAGAGAGAATCAGGAAAGACAGAAAGATTGAATCTTCAATTGCCTGAATTCCTTCCTCTTACAACTACCCTTTTATAGGGATCCTCAACTACTCTTCAGTTGCAGTAACTGAAAGCCCAACAGCCTTGTAACAGCCATTGCTTCTAACTGCTTTTCAACAATCAAGACGACCACTAACTGCTTCTAACCAATCTACAACAACAACAACCCTCAATTTTCACAATTACCCCTCCCATAGCCTAGGGTCGTGACAAATCCCCCCTTCTTGAACCACTTCTTGTCCCCAAGAAGTATCAAAGCTGGCTACGGATCAGCGGATCAACTGATACCAGCCTTTACTGCCTTATTTATTCTCCTTTCTTCCTTTCTCCTCTGCTCTTCTTCATGGGCCAGTCAGAGAGTAGCAGTGTTCACAGCCGTTGAATGTTCTTCCTCTGTCTCAGTTCCATCTTTTAACTCAACAGCCTGAATTGAGTGTAGCTGAGCTTCTGGAATCTCTGTTTCTTCTTGGAGAACAACCTTTTTTTCACCTCCTTCCTTTCCTTCTTCTAATCCTTCCATGTGCAGTAGTAGCCTCCAACATTGGTGGTCGGGACTGAATTTGTCTCCACATTTAAAACATAACCCAAACTTTCTTCGTTGTTCCATAACAGAATTTTTAGCTGTATTATAGTTAGGATAATCTTGAGATGAGAGTTCCCTTGGTTTCCTTCCACTTGTTGATTGAACAAAGGCTGGACTCCCATGGAGAACGTGTACTTTTGACAATCGTTCCCAATGTAAGTTCTTGGAGCCTAGGTTTCTCTGCAGCATGCTTGACGGTGGTTGGTTGCATCATCTTCACCGTCGGCTTTAGCTCATCTTTGAAGCCGCTGATAAAACTTGACACAAAGTAGGGTTCATCTAGGGTTGGGTAAAAAAGAGTTAACAATGATTTTAGTTCTTCAAACCTGATTAGATAATCATCCATTGCACCTTTTTGTTTCAATTTGTTGAACTCCTCTACCACGTCTGCCATTGCTCTTTCACTGAAGTGAGCACAAAATTCTTTTGCAAATTCATGCCAACACAATTCTGACCTTTTGCTATTCCAACCCTAAAACCACACATTTGCCATGTCGTTAAGATACGTCGCTACCAGATTGACCTTCTAACTTTCGACCACACGATAGTAGTGAAAGAACCATTCACAATGTTGGATCCACCAATGCGGCATGCCCTCTTTGAATGCCGGTATTTCCAGCCTCAACATCAGGGTATTGGCTTGACCCATATAGCCCCCTCTAGCGGAAGCCCTTGCTGTAAATTTTGGTCGATCCTTTGCTACCAGAGGATCCGGAGTTTGGCTGCCACTCCTTGCTCCTGCCAAGATCGAAGCCTTACCCACGCTCGGATGAAAATCCGTCGGTAAACTTGCGTTGGGCAACCTCAAAAATAGGCTCATAACAATATTCAACTGCTGGCCAAACCCAAAAAACTCCTCCTTGAGATTAGAACATCCTCACGAACACCGGTAATCCAGCCTTCAGGTTATCTACCGACATCATCATGTCTCTGGTCGCCACATTCTCAGCCTTGCCACGACTTACCTCCTCCTATGTTTGATGGTGCCTGTGTTCCATCATCTCAAATCGACCTTCTAGTTGTTCTTGAGTTTGGCGAAGGCCAATCTCCGTCGTATCCAATCGGGCTTCCAATTGCTTCATTCTTGTTCCTTCTGCCATGGCTTCCCTGATTGCTACCTCCAGTTGACAACAGAATTGGAATGAATGCCTTCCCCGATCGCTACTCCTAGTTGACAACAGAATTGGAATGAGTTCGGCCTAATCAACTCTCTTGTCGGACCCAACTGCCACCTTTGAACCTCAATTTGGCGTTGGAAATCTCTCTCTAGTTGCGATCGCCCTGGGTTTGCCTGCACTGCCTCGGACTTGAGTCCACTTCACGCCTGTCTCTTTTGACCTGCTTTGCCTTCAATTCCAACCCAAGATCCTCGGAATTTGCTTGGGTGTTAATTGCAATTGACACCCAAGAAGCACTGGAATTTAATTGCACCAAGAACGGTCGGCCCGATCAATTCCGAAACTGCTCGATTTGTGTTGGATCTAACCCTAAATTCAACTACTTAAGATTCTGCCCAAATTGCCAGAGAATTGACAGGCTCTGATACCACTTTGTCAGATCCTTGGATGTGATAAGGGTTATTTTAGTGAGATTGAAAGTAAAGAGGGAGAGTTGAGAAGAAAGTTGAGAGAGAATCGGGAAAAAGATTGAATCTTCACGTGCCTGAATTCCTTCCTCTTAGGAATTCAGTTAAAAAGGCATTATAACTCTAAAGTAGAACCAATAACAAATTGCGTGAAAAGAAGAAATCAGTTAAAAAGGCATTATAGAGTATCCAATAAAATAACAGGACCAATAGCCAACAGCACAGTGTGCATGAACTATGAATTGCCAATTCTATAGTAGTTAACCCATCAGAAAAGTGTCACAACCCTAGGCTATGGGAGGGGTAATTGTGTAAATTGAGGGTTGATGTTGTTGTAGATTGGTTAGAAGCAGTTAGTGGTTCCTCTTAGGAATTCAGTTAAACCCTAAACCAATAACAAACTGCGTGAAAAGAAGAAATCAGTTAAAAAGGCATTATAGAGTATCCAATAAAATAACAGGACCAATAGTCAACAATACAATGTGCATGAACTATGAATTGCCAATTCTATAGTAGTTAACCCATTAGAAAAGTGTCACGACCCTAGGCTATGGGAGGGGTAATTGTGTAAATTGAGGGTTGTTGTTGTTGTAGATTGGTTAGAAGCAGTTAGTGGTCGTCTCGGTTGTTGTAAAGCAGTTAGAAGCAACGGCTGTTATAAGGCTGTTGGGCTTTCAGTTACTGCAACTGAAGAGTAGTTGAGGATCCCTATAAAAGTTTGAATCTTCATTTGCCTGAATTCCTTCCTCTTTCAACTACCCTTTTATAGGGATCCTCAACTACTCTTCAGTTGCAGTAACTGAAAGCCCAACAGCCTTGTAACAGCCATTGCTTCTAACTGCCTTAGAACAACCGAGACAACCACTAACTGCTTCTAACCAATGTACAACAATAGCAACCCTCAATTTATACAATTACCCTTCCCATAGCCTAGGTCGTGATACTTTTCTGATGTATTAACTACTATAGAATTGGCAATTCATAGTTCATGCACGTTGTGTTGTTGGCTATTGGTCATGTTATTTTATTGGATACTCTATAATGCCTTTTTAACTGATTTCTTCTTTTCACGCAGTTTGTTATTGGTTCTCCTTTAGGTCAACTTGTCATAGACACCTTGATGATATCAGTTTGCTTTCATAACATATTACAGTGCAGTAATACTGAAAAATGGGATGCTCTATGGGTTCTCATGTTACCATAAAAATGTTCATCATAACCATGTAATTTCAATAAATAGATTGATTATGACTATTGATAAGTAGATACTGAAAATGTTCGTGGCCTTCCCTTGCATGGCCTGAATTAGCAATGTGGTGCGACGGGAAAGCATTAATTATTTATTTTGCAAATACCAAGGTTTTGGAAGTATTTTGAGGGTGTACATTAGTGCAACATTTAGAAGTATAGTTTCTATATTCTTTTGAGTAACAGTTCTGCGCTTTTGGTGCTTCTTGAGGAGAATTTGACCTTAGTAGCAAGTCAAAAAGGTAATCATCAGCTTAGGTGCAAGGATTTGCAACTATTTTGGTACTCAGTTCAAATTGGTGATTGCCTTTGTTGTGACTTTCAACTTAAAGTCAAATAGTGGCAAATAGCACAGAACTGTTACTCAAAAAATATAGAAACTATACTTTTAATATTGCACTTAGATACACCCTCAAAATACTTCCGGTTCTGTGCTAAAAATTGAAATACTTACAAGTGAAGGCCAAGAACAGAAGTTTTACCTTTGCATTATCAATTTATTAAAATTGATAAAAATTTATTGATGCTACTTAAAGAATATAAAGTCTGAAATTTATTATGTCTGTTTCAATGTTGTTGTATGACTGTTAGATGTTAATTAGTGTTATTAAATTGTCCTGATATTTTAGGCATAAGTTAGAAGAAGTTGAACTACTTTAATGTCTGGCAATGGGAATACTTGTTTTCTGTATTGTTTTTAGAGTGCCAGATGTTAATTGGCGTTCTCAAATTGCAGTAATGTCTAGCCTATAATTTTTTTTAAATATATTTCAATCTGAATTACTGTTGATCCTTTTTTTCGTGTTTTTTATTTTTATATAGCATGACAAATAGAACAGTGTAGAAACATTATGTTTCTTCTGTGTACCCTGTCTCCCAAGTAGTATCTCCATATTCATTAAATTTCCATGTCCTGTTTCCATATCTGTGTCTCTGTTCGTATTCATATCCATATCAGCTCCAATACTTAATCATCCCAGCTGATAGCATTCAATTATAGAACATCATCATAACTTATTCACAGCATTACAAAATGTTAAGTTCAACCTTTCTGTATGTCAAAATTCGAAACCAGCTCCAGAAATTTGAGTTACCCAATTGATGTTTTTTAAATGTCATTTTATCTTGGAGAACTTGTATCCTCTTGTAGAGGAGGATGATGGAATTGATATCAAGATATACTGTGTCCTAGGTCATAGGTGTTGGATGAAAAGGAATGTGTTTGACTTGTTTCTGAGAAAATTGTTCTGCAAAGAACATCGTGCAGTTGTTGCCATTGTTGCTAATGATTTAGCTGATTATTTATGAAATATAAGCACACTAAGGCACCAGTTCTTGTCATTTGTTGAAGATTGCAATCTGAATTAAAAGGAGGGACAAGTTTGATATATACCAAAAGAAGATGTTCTTTTGATTAATGATCAAATCAGAAAATGAATGTAAAAAATAGATTTTTAATTTGGACAGCTGGCCAGCCTTGGTTGCACAGCAATCAAGGGCAAATCTTGGTTGCAAAAGCAACTGAGGTGGGACCTTTGTTGCCTTTGCAACCGAGGTGGTCAACCTCAGTTGGCAACCAAGGTGGGTGGGTCCCTTGGTTGCCAAGTCAACCGAGGTTGACCCTTGGCCTTCAGTATAGAATCAATAAAAAAATTAAATCAGTTAAATGCTGGAATGTTCTCAGTGTTGGGTGGGGACATTGTATTAATGAAAATAAAGTTGTCAAGATAATGGAGCTGCTCTCAGCGTGCATAAATTATTAAAAGCCACACAGGTGGCTGGTGTGATTAGAATCCTTAGAAGGTGGTATTATTTATATATTTATATTTATATACAACTACATATAGTGTAAAATGAAAAAAAGGTAATAGTCGAGGGAAATTTATTATTATTGTTATTGTGTTTATTAAATTAAATTAACTATTTATTTGAAAAAGTCCCCAATTTCAAGCGATAAGTAATGGCTAACCAAGAACAAAGTGTTACACCAGATCTTAAATAATCATAGCTAGTTAAGCGTGTAATTCACTGAAAACTATGGCAAAGACAAGGGTCATAACATACGGAGGGGATACTGAAGCGTTTAAAATTACAATGGAACTGCATCAAGGTTCTGCACTAAATCCATATTTATTTGCTTTAGTAATGGATAACTCACTAAACACTTTCAAACAAAGGTGCCATGGTATATGCTATTTGCAGATGACATAGTGTTGGTGGATGAAACAAAAGAGGGAGTGAATACTAAGCTTAAGTTGTGGAGAATAATTTAGAATATAAGGGATTTAAATTAAGTAGAAAGAAAACAAAATATATGGAATGCAAATTTAATAAGAATGCAAGAGTGGATGATGTTATAATAAAATTGGAAGACTAAATCATACAAAGAAAAGACCATTTTTGATATTTGGGATCAGTAATTCAAAAAGATGGAGAAATTCATGAGGATGTCACGCATAGAATTAAGGCAGGTTGGCTAAAATGGAGAAATGTATCGGGGGGTATTATGTGATGATAAAATCCCATTAAAACAGAAGAAAATTCTATAGGACAGTTATAGGACCAATTTTGTTGTATGGCTCAGAATGTTGGGCAGTCAAATACCAACATGAGTAAAAGACGAGCGTAGCGGAGATAAGGATACTAAGATGGATGTGCGGCCATACAAGAAAAGATAAAATTAGAAATGAGGTTATTCGTAATAAGGTAGGAGTAGTGTCAATCGAGAAAATGAGAGAAACTAGACTAAGATGGTTTGGTCATGTGAGGAGAAGACTAAGAGATGCTCCTATGTGGAAAGTTGATGAAATGGAACGATTAGTCAAAAAAAGAGGTAGAGGCAGACCCAAGAAGACTTTAGGAGAGATATTAAACTTTGATATGAAGTGTATGAGTCTAAATGAAGATGTGACAAAAGACAGAAATACATGGAAGTCTAGTATTCATGTAGCCGACCCCACATAGTGGGATAAATGCTGGATATGTTGTTGTTTTCTAAATTTAATTTAATATAAAACTAATTAACATGTAATTTAGGATCCAATCACTAATGAATAAGAGTAATTCTAACTACTGGTCTAAGGGCAATGATTAAAGAGTATTAAATGCACGTCGTTTTAGAAAATATGTTTTAGGACTAAACAATTTTTATTGATTGGTTTTATTGTAATGACTGTATTTGTTTTAGGGTATTGCTAAATATAAGAAGCATTAAATAATTTACAAACAATATGTATTTATTATTCCTTGTTTTTAGGCTTAAACATTTCTTATTGGTTGGTGTTAAAATAAATGCATTTATTACAGTGGGCCTAACCTACAAAATATGTTTATGTTTAAAAATGAAGTATAATAAATACACATTGTGTGATAAATAATATGTATGTAATGCTCATTAATGTTAGCATGATGACAATATAATCTAGCTCACCAAATATGTAAGAACTGATGAAAATTTAGTCAAAGTGCCTCAACAAGCACTTTAAATGTGCCAATTGACTTCGAAGCAATCTATTATTTAGCACACTAAGTAAATTTTAAGCAGAGTGCACCTTGTTCCCCTAGAACATTATATGTATAAATTAACTTGCTAGTGTCCAAATGACTGGGAATGCTCTGTTTTGTGTCTGTATTTTGTGAATTCCTGAATTTCAATGTACCCAGAAAAAATGGTATATTGAATTTCTACAATCTCATCCTAGATGCCATCTTGGGAGTAAAAAAATGTTTCCCTACATGTACACTATGGCCTATGTAGGTGAGAATTAAAAGCATATAGTTTTGCTAGATGTGTATAAATTCAAATAGCCGTATTTTTTTATGCTTGCTTATTTGCTTAAATATCATGCATGAGATTATTAGACTGTTTCTTTTGTGGTTGAGATTTTGTGCAATCTGATTTTTGGCTAGTGACAATTTGGTTCTTTTGGTGGCTTTGCTGGAGAAGTCCTCCATGGGCTTTGACAAAGTTGAGGGATCTGAATCAGTTGGCACTTGTCCTTTTGGTTCTTATTAGTTAGCTGATTTGGTCAGAAAGGAATTTTGAACCTCTGACCTGCTGCAGACAAGGGACATATTGCACAATTATCTTCTTGAAACTATTTGCTGACATCTTTTTGGTTCTCTGTTAATCGCTTAAAGGAATGCATTTTAGAATGTTCTTGAAGTGCATGACATGGTATATTTCTTTTGGTTCCTCCTTTTTCAAGTTGGCGACTGGTCCCATTTCGTTTTCTCTGACTAATTATTCCTTTTCTTTTTATTTGGAAGGTTATCTCACCCATTCCTTTTTTGTATCTTATTTTTCTTATAGTGGCTTCATATTAAGAAACAGAATATATATATATATATACATATGCATATATATTTGACTGAAGACCTAGTTGTTGTTGAAACTTCCTTTCCTTTCTTTCTTATCCAATAAATTTATTTTTCATTGTGTTATGTAGCTTCTTCATTCATCTCTTGGGTTACTCGCCCCCCTCCCCTGCGGCTTTCTAATTTATCCAGCTGAGTTCTATTGTAGCAGAACTGAGATAAACATGACCCTAGATGATTTCTTTGGTTATGTGATCTATATAAAAAAATTTAAGATTTTGTCTGCCTTGTGCTGGACCAGTATTTTAAATTCTTTAAATTTTAAGACAACAGAATAGATTGATTAACTTTTGGTTAATTATGAATTCCAGGAAAGTGAAAGTGATGATGAAGGACTAGATGAAGTTGATGATGATAACGAGGAAGAACATGATAATGAACCTGAAGTGCCAGTAGAAAAAGAGCCAATTGTGAAGAAACTTGCTGAAGTTTCTTTGGTGCATAAAGATCCAGAAAGGCAGCTTTCCAAGAAGGAACTGAAGAAGAAAGAGCTTGCAGAACTTGATGCTGTCCTTGCTGAACTGGGATATGCAAAGTCTGAGGGCAGTGTCCAAGATGACTCACGTGGTAATATACGAATCTATAATTGCAGACAAGCCTTGCATGTTTACTTTCACACTTCTTCATAAAATTAGGTCAAATTCATAATTATGTCATCAGATAACTATAGTAGATTTCCTTGTTCCATGCCAATATGGTAGTATCATGACTTAGTTCTGATAGAGAAATGATCTCTTTATGATCTTTAACACATTTTTGTGGAAGCAAATTAAAAGATCTCCATCCTGTTTAACATAAGCTGGACTGCATGCTTTTTCTGTTTTGACTTTTCTACCAATTATATTTGGTCTATTCGTCTGTGGGTGATATCACTTCTGGGTTGAGATTTGATTAAAATCTAAAAGACCTATCTTCTATTCATTTCTTATTAGAATGTTTTTGCTGCTGCTTATAATTCTTCTTGTTGCATGGGAAATCTTGCCCCCCTTACTGGCGCCTACAGGTGATGCCCAAGAGAAGAAGCTAGATAATCCTAGTGGAGAGTTGGAGAAGAAGGAAAATGCTCCTCCTGGGGAGGGAAAAAGTTCAAAAAAGAAGAAAAAGAAGGATAAAGCTTCAAAGGAGGCTAAAGAACAGCAACAGGACAAGGCTGATGGCAGTGAAGGCGCAAATGGGGGAACTGATGAAGCTGCTGCGGGGACTGAGAAGAGTGAAGATGCAGCACCTGTTGTTGATGTGAAAGAGAAGATTAAGAAAGTTACATCCATGAAGAAGAAGAAATCAAGCAAGGAGATGGATGCTGCTGCAAAAGCTGCGTCTCTTGAGGCTGCTGCAAGGAGTGCAAAGCTTGCTGCTGCAAAGAAAAAGGAGAAGAATCACTACAACCAGCACCCCGTGCGATAAAGGATATGTTTCTTAGTTCTCAATGTTTCAAGGGCATATGTACCCTTTGCCTTTGGGTCAACAATTTGTTTAATGCAAAATAAAACATCATCAGTGTCTTGGGTTCAAATGAGATATGGACTTTAACAGGGAGTATCTTTTTGTTCTACCTGGTTGGATGGTTGGAGAAACAATGAAAGTTCTGGATACATCTAAAAAGATATGTTTTTTTATTTTATTTTAATGTTTCTTCATTACTTTTTTCTGCTGGACAGTTTTGCGAAGCTGATGTATGTAGAGGACCTTCCGTTCCGTTGTTGTCGTCTTAGTATTTTGGTACTTCCATTGCTAATTTTCATGTTGCTTGCTTGCTTGCCTCTGCTGCTGTGCTGTTGGGTGTGTTAATTTTGCTAAGCTCTTAATGTATGTAGAGGACTGAGGACCTTCTGTTCCGTTGATGTTGTCTTAGTATTTTGGTACTTCCATTGCTAATTTTCATGTTGCTTGCTTGCTTGCCTCTGCTGCTGCGCTGTTGGGTGTGTTAATTTTCTGAGCTCTTATGCCATTTTTACCTTGCACCCGTTAAATGCTCAACTATTTTGGCTTTACCAGTTGCGTACCAACCAGACTCCATATTTTTTCCCAATCGTTGCTGCAGTTATGGTTATGGAGTAAGCCAATTGAAAGGACTAGCTTCAACCACTTTATATATTATCTTCATGCAAATAGAATTTACGCACGTCTTCTACACCTATTCCAAAGTATGGTTGACTGACCTTCAAACAACCCCCGCTTCATGCATTAACCGTTTAGTTTCTCCTCCTAAACTAAAATAATACCGTCAACAACTGCTCGGTACCAGAAAAACTTTCTGAACCTCCCTTTCATTCTTTTACCTCTCTGTATCTTTACATGCCAACCGTTCAATAAAATTCCCCTTCAATATTCTACAAGTGCTTCTCCCTGACATGACTTCCATCAGCAATCTACATCGCCATGGCTCCTTTTGTTCAAGAGCTCCATTTCCCTCATCTTGACATACCTATAACCGTTGACGGCATCTTCCCTGTGATGCCAGCAGCCCCTATTCCAGTTTCCCCTGGTGATAGCCTCTACCTCTCAAACCTCGATGACATGATTGGGACACGTGTTTTCACCCCAACAGTGTACTTCTACCGATCAAATGGCTCTACTTCTGACCAAAAACCTGTTATGAAAACACTGCAAGATGCTCTTGCCAGTGTGTTAGTTCCATATTACCCTTTCTCGGGCAGGCTTCGAGAGACACAGAAAGGAAAGCTGGAGGTGTTTTTCGGGCCAGAACAGGGGGTTCTCATGGTTGAAGCTCACTCAGATATGGCTTTAGCCAACCTGGGCAATCTCACAGTCCCAAATCCTGCTTGGGCACCATTGGTGTACAGGTTTCCTGATGAAGGCCCTTACAAAGTCATTGACATGCCACTGCTAATCGCGCAAGTGACTCGCTTTAGCTGTGGTGGCTTCAGCCTTGGGCTGAGAACTTGCCATTGCCTCTGTGATGGGATTGGTGCTATGCAATTCCTTGCTGCATGGTCTTCTACTGCAAAGGCTGGCATTTTGGTGACGAGCCCTAATCCCGCTTGGGGAAGAGAAATTTTCCGGCCACGCAATCCCCCTACGGTGAAATACCCACATCTTGAGTTTATGAGAATTGAAGAGGGCTCATGCCTGGAAATGACCCTGTGGCAAAACAAGCTGGTTCAGAAGTGTTATCGAATTAGCCGGGACTTTCAAGCCCAGATGAAGAATCTGGCTCAAACACAAGGTAACTCCAACTTCACTACCTTTGATGCTATGGCTGCTCATGTTTGGAGATCTTGGGTTAAGGCACTTAATGTCAAACCACTTGACAGCAACCTCCGGCTTACGTTTTCAGTCAACACTCGCCCGAAACTCAAAAAGGTGACCCTGGAAGACGGGTTTTATGGCAATGCATTATGCGTAGCCTGTGCCACGAGCAGGGTATCTGAACTTGTCAATGGTCATCTTTCAAAAATAGCTACACTGGTTCATGGTGCCAGGCTAGGCATCTCAGAGGAGTACCTGAGATCCACCATAGATTATCTTGAGCTGGAAAGGCCAAGGAGGCTGGAATTTGGTGGAAAACTGACAATAACACAATGGACTAGATTTTCAATCTATGAGTCTGCAGATTTTGGGTGGGGAAGGCCTGTTTATGCCGGTCCAATTGACTTGATACCAACTCCACAAGTTTGCATGTTTCTGCCTGAAGGGGAGGCTGCAAATTCCACTGGGACAATGTTGCTCTGCATCTGCTTGCCGGAGGTGGCTGCCGACGAATTCAGAGAGTTCTTGAGCCTCATGGATTCATCCGATCTAACTGAGATTGTTAATGAAGCATCATAAGAGGTTCCCAAGTTGGAGACTTCATCAAGAAGACAATGCAGGGCATAGAGTTTTTAACTCTTTTCCTTCGGCACCAATGTGTTCCCAAAGTTGACAATGGAATTTGCACCTTCTCTCTGATTTTCTTACTTCTCAAAAGACTACTAATTTCTGGTGGTAATTGTTACATAATTATATATCCAATACTTTAGTGAGTTTTTCCTTCTCAATGGAAGAAGACGAAAGAAGTGCACTGTTATTCTGTGCGAAAGTATCCACATTTTTAAAGAAGTAAGAACCCTTCCAGAGTGAGTGAGCCTTTAAACTCATGGTCCAAGAAGCCCATTTTACAAAAGGAAAATTCAATTCACAACCCACGGAATTATTTAGTGCAGCCGTCGCCCCCGTCAAATTCTTTAATAATTTTAAAATTCTTATTTTATCCCAATAACCCACTTTCTCCTCCGACCACTGCCTCGTCTTTCTCTTTCTCTTCCACACCATATATATATACACACACACTAACACTAATATATATATATATATATATACACATGTGACGACTATGGTCAGCCATGGCGGCCAACCCATTGCCATTAGGGGATACACGCACTCTTTCTTTCTATGTGCGATGGTCACGAGGTGAGTCGGTGATGGCGACCGACCCACTGCCATCCGGGGATACACACACACACACACACTCTTTGTGTGTGACGATCACGAGGTGGGTCGGTGATGGCGATCGACCCATCGCGAACCTTGAGGTTATGGAGTACCTCGGACCCTAAGGTTCGAGGGATCCCTGAACCCCAGGTTCTCTCGATCATGGTGGGTCGGCCGCCATGGCTGACCCATCTTGGCAATGGCGGTGGGTCGGCCGTCATTGTTGACCCACCTCACGGTCGTCGCACAGAGAGAGAGAGTGTTTCCCAATGGCGGTGGGTTGGCCGCCATAACCTACCCAGTAATGACGATGAGTCGGCAGCCATGGCTGTTGTCCATGTGTATATATTTATATATGTATGTGTTTGTGTGTGTGCATATTTATATATGTACGTGTTTGTGTTTGTGTATGTATATGGTGAGGGAGAGAAAGAGAGAGGCGAGGCGGCGGCCGACTATTGGGGTAGTTGGAAGGTAAAATAAGAATTTTAAAATTCTTAAAGAATTTAGCAAGGTTGTGGGCCACACTAAGTATTTTATGGGTTGCGAATAGAAATTTTTCCTTACAAAATAAGGCCCAATTACCGAGACTAAATTCAGTTTGAATGACAAAAACAAAGGCAGAAGATGGCTGATGAGATTCAGCACTGAGTCACTGACTTGCTAAAATTAGACCTCTTGGGCTTCTATTTCTGGATTGTTTTTTTTTTTATAAATATTTCTGGATCTTTCTGCTATATCATATTTCTGGATTCTTGGTATTTAGTGAAATGTATCTGCAACATTTTTCTATTGCATCTTTTTTTTTTTAAAAAAAAAATCTTCATAATAGGGTAAGAAGTTAATGGCATACATATTAGGAATTGAAATTAAGAGATTAGGAAATATTGTGTTTTGACTTCAAATGCACTTAACTAGTCTCATGCTTGTAAATTAAACCTACAATTTTAGATTTATACTTGTAAATTACTTTCCACTTAAACTTGTAAATTATATAATTTGTAAGTTCCCAAATATTAATAGATTTATAAATTAAACCTACAATTTTAGATTCATAAAATAATATTTTTGAGCCTTATTACACTGAGCACGCTTTATTAATATTTGGGTCTCATTCTTAAATCAATTTTATTATTTTGTCTTAAAACTCATAAAAGTTGAAACCATATCTTATAATATAATAATATATAACAAAGTATGTAATGAGAAAATATCAAATTTAGTGTTAGAAATCTTTTTTTTTTTTTATGTTTTTCTAAATTATCCATTATATATTTTTGCTTGAAAAAACACAACAAAAAAGCTGTCTATAAACTTCAGGTTAATAGATTTAAAGCAATCTTACTATTATCCTAAAATTAAAGAAAAACTAAATTACAAAGGCCAATTAAGGCTTCTTTGAAGGCAAGCCTAATTCATTTTAAATGTTTTATTTTTTTGAAAAATTTTATTTAAACACTTAAGTTTGACATTTTTATTGATATTCTACATTGATGTTTTGTATATTTATATTGGTATGACATAAAATGTAAAATATCAATATAAATTATAGTCAAATTTAAATGTTTAAATAGCATTTTTATTTCTTTTTTCACTTACACATGTATAATATAGGACATCCCTCTAATCTATTCTATTATATAAGCAAACATTATTATAGATTCGTGATAAATTTTTTATTTCTAAAATACCTTTCATATATTTTATTTAAAATAAAAAATAAAATGAAAATATAAAAAACTATTTCCTATTACCATAAAGCAACAACGACATTATTTTTATACTATGATTAATTTTTATTTAAAATAAAAATTAAGTACAATTACGGAATGCCACTTCTTTAAAATGAGTCTTTATTTAAAATTTTTATTTTTTTTCATTTATATGTGTACAATACAAACCACCCACTAATAATAAAAAGCAAAGAGGAGAGAAAAAGACTTATCATACCCTTAATATATTATGGGGTGTTTGTTAATTAAGATAAGAGAGAGAAAATATGGGAAGCATTCTGGATGTTTGATCTTTCCAACGTGTTTGTTAAGCTTATTGAACCATTTCCAAAAAAGCTCTCACGTGATCTCTTATTTCCCTCTTTCAAGATAAATTTATCCGACCTCCTCTCTAGGATAAATTTATTTGACTCTTTCAAGATAATAATCAATTATTTATATGGCCCTTATAGAATAGTTAATGCCATTTAATACTTTTTAAAGATTTAAATTTATTACAAAAATTATTTATTTAAATCTTATAATTAATGTTATTTAATACATTTTTAAATTGTTATATGTTTTGACAATTTTTAAAATTTAAATGACATTATTCATTTCATTGATTTTTAAAATTTAAATTTCTCTATCTCTCTCTATATTTTATTAACTAATATAATTCCTTTCACCAATTTTTAAATTATTTTATTTAATTTTATATTTTATTATCTATTATGAAAAGATATTTTGGCCATTTTTAATTATCTAGATAGAATTATTGTAATTCTAACAATAATTATTTCTATCTTTCAACTCTTTTTAGATTTATTTTTGAACATGAATTTAGAAAATAAAATATTATTCTTAATTTTTAATTTTTTGATAATTCATATTAATCATAAAATACTATTTTAATCATAAATTTGGTAATAAAGATATTTTGGTAAAAAAACTCTTATCTTGGTGCTTATCATATGTATTAACAAACACATAAAAAAAAAAAATACAATTATCAGTAGATTTCAAAAAATTTAACAAATACTTTGATAGAAATCTTAGAATGCTTTCCAGTCTTATTTTGATCATTTCATATCTTGATTCAGAATGCATTCTAACCTTATCTTAATGCTTCTTATCTTACTCATTTTAACAAACGCTCCATACGTATAAGCTTTTCCGTTACCTACTTTCAGATTAGGTTATACTAGAATAGAGCTATATATACTAAGCCACACCAAAACCCAGTACACCTATATATCACAATCTTATTGGGTTTGGTGATTAATTAATATTGCAATTATAAGCTAAATTAAATCATCACCCCAATAATATATACATATATATATATAAGATCAAAATATATAGTTACTAATCAACAAACTCCCAAAAAATAAAAGATTAATTTCTAATTAGATATCATAGTCAAATTGTGGCAACTAACGCAACCGCGTTAATTGGTTGTCTTACCTTCATCTTATGATTAATTAATTAATACATTTTTTTAAAAAAAATGGATGATCCTACTATTGATCAGAATTGAAGGCGACATATAATAATGACAACAAAAGTTGTTTAACCCTACTAGATGAGTTTAAATAATTATTTAATTTGTGTGATAGTGGATGTGGCCATGTATGATATCTTTTGTGCATTAAATTAAACCCTCTCTCACATTAATGAGTTTTCTATCAAATTCAGATTAAGGTGATCATGTAGCACCTAGCTACTATATGTGTATGTGCAAATATAACACATTAATAGTACCACCGAATATGCAGATCAGCATGCCCTTATGGGCACTTCCTAGCTAATGCTCTAGGAGACTAGCTAGGAAAACGAAATCTATATTTATTTATTTATTTATAGACATATGTATACTTTCTAAAGCTATGCAGCCCTATCCCACCCCATGTACGTACGTACGTAGCATGTGCTTCTTCTTATTCATTCATATACTAGATTTGAATAAAATGCTTAACAAGTTAGGTATATATTGAAGATTTATTACCTTCATCCAGGACTTGGATCCTTTTATTGATTTTGGCCATTAATAAAATCTCTCTATGTATTAACTACTGTACCAAAGGTATGCTTCATTTTCAAACATTAGCTTTGTAACAAGAGGTTAGATAGTGACATTGTGAGATCAGGGTGAATAAAAATGAGATTACAAACTATAATTAATGTGTATAATTTATGAATGACTCTGCAAATTTACTTAATGCACACTTGATTAATGTAGACTACTAGTTCTTATCGGTAACCAATTAAGATTAGTGATGCAAAAACAACTAGTTATTTTGTGGGAAAAAAACAAATCCATCTCTAAATTCCTCTCAAATTTTATATGAAAAAAATTCATCTTAAATTTGAGATGAAAATGCCGATCTCAAAATCACTCTCAAATTTGAGATGGCAAAATCCATTTCTTATCAATCTCAAAATCATCTCAAATTTTGCGAGAATCATTTTTGTAAAGGACCAAAAATCCATCTCTAAATCCGTCTCTAAATAATTGTTTTCTTGTAATACAAAGCTACGAAAAATCAAATTAGTTTGAATAAAAATTGTGATTTAGCCTAAATTTTTATGTAAAAAATTTTGTTAAAGTAATGTGACAATAATATTATTGATATGTTTGAAAAGATGAGATGTTTTAATGTGACTACTAATATTTTAAGAACATTGCCTTGCCTAACCCCACTCCTCAACCCAACCAAGGATAATCGATCAAAATCGCCCTTGTAATGCCTTAACGAACTAAGCCCCCTTATAGCAACATCCCTAACAGATTAGGGTAAGTAGCAGATTGCATGGACATGAGGATTAGCTAGAGGGAAACCTTCAAGAACCAAAAGACAACATCAATAAAAAAGACTGAGAGAGCAAGAGACTAACAAGATTGGTATCATCTTATCTTCGTCAAAGTCTTAATTTACGACCTCTCTAATTAAGTATCCCTCTTATTTTTTGAACATTTTCATTTCTCAGACATATCAATTCTTCTATTCTCTTGACTAAAGCATTAAAGAACATTTTTAGAGGTATTATGTGACAATCCTCGTCATGAGAAGAAAAGTATTGATGAATTGAGTATGTTAGGATGAGTTCTTCTACAAGGCCAAATAGATTGACAGAGAGGATTATTGAATGAAGGCAAAAAGACCAAAATGCCCTTACCCACTTTATAAATTTGCAAAGTGGGCCACTGCCCTGCTCTCTCCTATCTCATTTTCTATGGTCGTGATGTGACTGTCGATCGCCGAGTGCTACTACCTTCGCCTCGCTGCCTCGCTACCATCACCCTGTCGCCAGACATCACCTTGTTGCCTTACTACAGTCGTCTCGTCGACTGTCGCTTGATGGAGGTGAGGTGGCGAGGCGAAAGCAACAGCACTCGGCGATCGCATCGCAACCATGGAAATGGAGAGAAGAGAGAGGCGAAGGCAGTGACATCCTTTACAAATTTGAATTTTGGATGAGAACATTTTGGTCTTTTTGACTCCATTCGGTAAGTTCTTCGGGCAATGTAGATTAAACCTTTTAGGATTTCTGCCTATCCAATCACACACACACGCATATAATATACATAATAGGTTATTTTCTTCATATATTATGAGACGAAGTCTAAACTTTTAATTTTATGCTTAATACAGGGGCGGAGCCAAGTAAGGTTTACTGGGCCAAACAGAAAAATAAATAAATTATTTTTAATAAAGGCCCAAGAGAGCCAGTAGCACAAGCCCACTTCACTTGTGACCCCATTAGGGCTCCATTCTAGCCTCCCACGATCCCACCACTTCCACTCTCCCAGCTTTATTTCTATTCTTCTCATTACAGTCTCTTTCTCTTTTCCAAGTGCGTAAAACACAAATTTGTTAAAATCTAGCCGTTCGATCTTAGATTTGACTACATTTTCACCATGAAAGTAATTTCGATCTACAAGAAGGTAAGATTTTTAGTTTCATCAGTTCTATTTTCAGTATAAATTTGTGAAAATGCGGATTATTTTTTCATTTTGATAAAAAATTAAAAACTAGATCTACGACAATCCAACCGTTAGATCTAGCCCATTTTAGATATATTAACCCCCTTGGCTTTGCATTTCAAATAGTAGCATTTGATCATGGAAATCGCTGGCCGGCGGTGGTCGTCAATTGCTGCCAATGGCAGCGAATGTGGCTGGTATTAGATATATAGAAAATAGACTTCTATAGTTCCACTGTTAGAAACATCAGTGATGATAGATTAATAACTAATCTTTCAATAATCCTATAATTTCATTTTTTTTAATTTTATGTTCTTTTCATTAATTGTTATTTTTTTACTCTTTGGAGCTTAAACAAAAAGAGATCATATTATCATATTACTTATGAAATGTGCTAACAGTGACAATTTTGGGTTGAGGAAGAACCAACAGTGGGGCTGGAGCTTGATTATAAAAAATGTGAGAATGAAAGCTATGAATAGGATGCATTCTAGTTGATAACAACCTCACTTCTAGTCTTCTACTCTAAGGTATATGCATTTTACACATTTCTTTACAAGAATAAAATGTTGTTCATATAATCCATTATCCCTTATTCTTATAGATTGTTGTTTCTCTATTATTTTTATAAGATGAAAAAATACTGATAATTTGGACGATTTAGAAAAGCTTGACGTAGGTTTTGTGGACATATTATTAATCATTGGTTATTTATGAAATTATTGTTTATTTTTTAGGAAGATATTTTAAAAGAAAGTCTCTCTTTTCAATTGAAGAAAATAGTGGGGTAAAGAAAATAAGGGTTGGGGTAGATGATAATCATGATATTCAAGAGAATTATTATACACATAAAGCAAGTATTGAAGAAAATTCTGACGCAAAGAAAGCAAGTGTGGAGGAGGAAAATCATATTGAAGAAAATGAACAAGTTAACAAAGGAAGTATTGAACAAATTGATATTGCATAACTTCCTACAGATCCTAGGCTAAGAACTCCAATAATGGATTACAATGATAATCTTAGAGATCAAATTAGAAGAGTCTATACTTGCAAAGAGGTCCATATCAGTCTTGAAATCATTTATTTCCACGAAAAAAATTAAGACGATTCATTACGGCTTGGTTCAATGAATTTAGTGATTAGTTGGAATATAGTATAAGCAAAGATACCGCATTTTGTTTATATTGTTATCTTTTTAAAACAAATAATGGGGAACAAGGAGGTGGTGATTCTTTTGTAAAAGAAGAGTTCAGTAATTTTAAAAGAAAGATAGACTTCAAGTTCGTGTTGGAGATGCCAATAATGCACACAATCAAGCTCTAAGTAACTGTGAAGCCTTAATGAATCAAGAGCAAAATATTGAGATAGTTTTCTTCAGGCAATCAGAACAAACACGGTGTGATTATCGAATTCATTTGAATGTATCAATTGATTGTGTTCAACTTCTTCTACGACAAGGACTTGCCTTTCGTGGTCATGACAAGTCTGAAGATTCAAATAATCAAGGTAACTTTCTTGAACTATTACAATTTCTAGCCAATCATAATAAAGAGATTAAGGCTGTTACTTTGAAAAATGCTCGTGAAAATCTCAAGTTAACATCACCTGATGTTCAGAAGGATATTGTACTAGCTACTGCTATTAAAACGATTGATCTTATCATAAAAGATGTTGGTGATGCATTCTTTTTAATTCTAATTGATGAATCACGAGATATCTCAATAAAGGAACATATGTCTATTGTTTTGCGTTATGTGAATAAAACGGGACATGTAGTTGAACGGTTTATTGGGATTGAACATGTTTCCAGTACTATTGCCCTATCACTTAAGGCTGCTATAGATAAATTATTTTCTAGATATGGGTTAAGTATATCTAGATTGCGGGGGCAAGGTTATGATGGGGCTAGCAACATGCAAGGTCAATTTAATAGTCTCAAAGCACTTATTTTGAAAGAGAACCCGTGTGCTTTCTATGTTCATTGTTTTGCTCACCAACTGCAATTGACACTTGTAGCTATAGCAAAGAAACATGTGCAAGTTACTTCACTCTTTAATTTGGTTTCTAGAGTGGTGAATATTGTTGGAGTGTCATCGAAGCGTTGTGATCTTTTGCGAGAGAAACAAGAAGCCATAATTTTTGAAGCACTCCATAATGGTGAGATTTCAAGTGGCCGGGGTCTTAATCAACAAATTAAGTGCTATTACTCGTTTTGGTGATACTCATTGGGGATCGCATTATGGTACTTTGATTAGTTTAATTTCCATGTTCTCGCCTATAGTCGATGTTCTTGAAATGATTGTTGATGATGGATCTACTGAACAAAAATATGAGGCATATGATTTATTGAACTCAATACAGTCATTTGAATTTGCTTTTAATCTACATCTCATGAGAACCATCTTAGCGATTTCAAATGAAGTATCCAAGGTATTACAAAGAAAAGATCAAGATATTGTAAATACTATTACTTTAGTGAAAATATGCAAACAAAAAGTCCAAGTGATGAGGGACAATGAGTGGGATTTGTTTTTGAAAGTAATGGTTTCTTTTTGTGAAAAGCATAATATTGATGTTCCCAACAAGGATGGTGTTTTTATACGCTGAGGTCGTTCACAGCGTAACACTGAAGAAATGATAAATTTGCATCACTTTCGTGTGGACTTGTTCTATGCTATATTGATATGCAACTTCAAGAATTGAATGACCGTTTTTCTGAGGTTAGTACTGAGTTACTTCTTTGTATAGCATGCTTATGCCCAAATGATTCATTTTATGTTTTTGACAAAGAAAAATTAATTCGCCTTGCTAAGTATTATCCTGAAGATTTTTCAAGAGTAGAGCTCATGGCACTTGATGATCAATTTCAAACTTATATTTTTGATATGCGCTCCAGCAAAGAGTTTGAAGAATTATGAGGACTCGATGAACTTGGACAGAAGTTGGTTGCGATGAAAAAAATATAGTGTGTCCCATTAGTTTATAAGCTTGTGACTTTGGCATTAACTCTTCCGGTTGCTACTGCTACAATTGAAAGGATATTTTTTACAATGAATATCGTGAAGAATCGATTGCGTAGTAAGATTGGAGACCAATTGATAAATGATAGCTTAGTTGTGTATATTGAAAAGGATGTATTTAACAAAATTGATAATGATGTCATTATGCGACGTCATCAAAGAATGAAAAGCCGCAAACAACAATTGTAATTTTTTTTTTACATTTTAATGTTATCATTATTGTCTTATGTTAGAAATTATATTTTTTATATTTAACTTCAACCCCTCTGAATGAAAATTCTGGGTCCACCCCTGGCTTAATATATTTCATTTTCATGACATTTTGGCATGAGGTACTACATACAAGACCATCATATCATCAATAAAGTACCTATCAATTTAACATAAAGATGTTGAGGACTTGGCATCTCTCGTCCATTGAATTTTTTATTTATTTCAGATCGATGATGTTTTGCATTTGGTTAGGAGTTAGATATGAATTATATTTATTTTTGAAGTTGAATAAATACAATTGATCATCATAAAGAGGTTGAGGACTTGGCATTTCTTCGTCCATTAAATTTATTCAATTCATCATATATAAAGAGATTGAGAATTAGCATTTTTTCGTCCATTAAATTTATTGATCAATTCATCACGAAGAGGTTGAGGCCTTAACATTAATTTCTCCGTCCATTAATTTTTTTTATTTATTTCAAATAATCTTCAAATAAATACAATTCATCTAATTAACTCGCATGAATTCATCTTCAAGTTCACCTCAATATGCATGTTTTGTCATTAAATATCGATCTATTCTTATATATATATATATATATATATCTTTTTTTCGGTGTAAAGGTGAAATCCCTTACCTTAAGGACCCCCACACACTATCCCATGCACCGGAAAAAGGTTAATTACGCTACACGACGACCTCCAAGCTAAGAGGTATAGTGCATAGTGCCCACAAAGAGCCACCCCCACAAAAAAATGAAACTCCCACACTACGGCTGTCATGACTCAAATCTGTGCATTCTTGGGTGCAATCTTCTACTATGTGAACCATCCGTGCTACGTCCATAGGAGTATATATGCATCTTTTCTTAATTATACAATCAATGGATTATTAATTTAAACCTTAATTTGTTGTCAAGTTTGGAATTGCATTAAGTACTTAGTTCAAAACACACTCAACCTCTATTTTCTCAATGAAATAGTATATATTAACATGTGTATTCCATTGATACTTCCTTTTTCATCTTTTTATATATATTATATAAGCAAACATCTAATTATTGTGACGAAACCCTTTTAAATTTTAGATTTTTTAAAATATATATTTCTTGTTGTATTTTGAGAAAACACAATATATAGCAAAGAAATTATTTTTTTTGACTTGATAAAACTATGAAATCTCTAGAATATATATCACAATAAATTAAAGTAATATATCTTACTTATTACATCAAGATTACTCATATATTCATTTAAAATCTTATCTTTCAATAATAATAGAGTAGGAGCAACTATATATTTTTAGTTGCCAATGTTGGCCTAATTAAAATGAAGTTTTATTTAAATTTTGTAATTTTTTTTTTATGGTACACAACACAATCATCGTCTAATTTCAATACAAGAGTATTGCTGCAACTGGAAGCCATGTTGGTATGCTTTTTCATCTGAAATCTCATAAATATATATAATTATTTTATTAAGCACTAAAAAAAATTTGCTGATTCACCCACTTTTTTAAGAATTAGCAAAAAAAAGAAAAAAAGAAAAAGAGAAACACTCACTTTTTGAATGGTTTAGCAGAAATTGACATTAATATTGGAATAAATTAAAGAGCAAAAAAGATGAAACTGGGTTTGACTTAATTAGACCACGATGATTCGTTGCAATTAACAAATGACCGTACTATATGTACTGATAAGATGTACAAATCCAATGATTGAATTGGACTCCATCCGATGATGAAATCCGATCAATCATCAGACTTCGTCAATCGTAAATCTCAACCAGATCAGGCTCAGATGAAACTCGATCGGGATTCATCTAGAGACGACAATGACATATTAAATGAGGATATTTTTATATTTTGACACCTTCAATCATCTTTTTAATAATCTAATTATTTGTATCAATAACATTTTTCATTAGCAAATTAACAGAAGAACAAGGCCACCGCCACCGTCGCGCTTGGGTTTGCCGATTAATCGGCTGAAACCTAATGATGTCGATCGGCTTCAAAAAATTAAGGTGGCGGAACAGCCCACACGGTACAGCTATGAGTATTTGATATTGCATTGCAGCTTACCAAACCCTAACCTAACCATCATAATAATATATGTCTTAATTTGCATACAACTTGAAAAACAATTTATCATTTTGAGGGGCAATATTTGAAAGAGACTGGGAGAGAGAGAGAGAGAGAGAGAGAGAGAGAGAGAGAGAGAGATTAAGGAGAAGGCAAAGTTGAGCTGTGTTTAAACCCATATATTAAATGCCTCAACCGTTTGCCTTAATTTCCCTAAACCAATGCAGCGTAATTGGTTTCCAGCTTTTTCATACAAAATGCACTTCTATGCGTATATATATATATATAGACACCAAATTTTGGATAACAAAATTTAATGCCTTTTTTTTTTGGGTACTATAATTAACCACTTCTTGCAAACAAATTGGTTGCTTATTAAAGTTATTGTACGTACAAGCAAAATTATACATAACAAAATCAATTAACTTCTCAATAATTAATTAAGATGAACTCATATATAATTTTTTTTGTACATTTCCAGAATTTAAATTACTTTACTTGTGAACTATGACACATAGTAGTAGTAGTGTCGGGCACCAATGTTGATTGCCGGTCGTCGACTCGTCTCGCGTCGACCATTGCGGAGGCAGCCATGAGAAGAAGGGTAGAGAAGATAAGAGAAAAGAAGAGGCAACTAAAGGTAGGAAAAGTAAATTTATAATTTTTGTGATGACATTTTAGTCATTTATGCACCTAGATGTGACTTAAAGGTGTGACTCTTGACCTACAGGAAGCATTTTCCTTCAAAATAATTGAGAAAGACTATCAAGGTAGAAGTAGTCAATGCTTAAAGTGCAACAATAAAGTTGTGAGTGAACGCTTTGAATATTGTTAAATAATGGCATTTTGTGTTTTTAAGGCATAAATTAAGTAGTTGGATAATGATAAGTTAAAATTTATACTAGTAAATTGTGAATTTAATTTTTTATCTTATGCAATGAAAAAAAATATTTATTTATAATTTATTTTCTCTGCTAAAATCAAGAATATAGACAATAACCAGGCAAAGACTGTTAAACTAAAAATGCAGCATTGCTTCTCGCTGGACCCCTCATTGACGCGTGCCGTATAAGACACGATACATGCAGTCCAAGTCCCTTCCCATGAATAATAACCATGAAAATAATATGTTCATCGATCCATAATATATCTAATATCTATATATGTGTGTGTGTGTTATATACCCAACCCACATGATAAATAAAAAATAGAGGGGGGGGGGGGGGGGGGGGGGGGGGGCATATGTACGTACCATCCCCAGTGGGGTGGGGCCACGCCATCTTTCATTGATTCGGCGGACAATTCAAGTTTATATTGAACCTATATATATGTATCCTAATCGGGTGCATGGCAAGGCAGGGCCTTGATTTGAGTCGGGTGAATTCTATGATTGCTTGGTAATGATATAATTAAATGTTCAAAAACGTTACCTTACGAGTCCAATACTTAACTTGCAATTATTATATATTTACAATAGCATTATTATATATTTTAAAGAATAATAATTAAGTACCAATAAGTATATACATTAATTACTTTTAGATAAAGATATATTTATTTTTAATATTTAAATAATCATATTAATTGGTTAATGATAAATTAATTTATTGTGTTTAATCTGAACTATTTAATTAACTAATAAAATTATTTAAATGTTAAAAAATAATATGTAATAAAAACACTTTATTTAAAAACAATATATATATATATATATATTTAATCAAGTTTAACCATATTAGCCTCCGCATTAAGATACATGTCTGCTACAATAGATAGCATGCATTAGTACTATAACATGGTGAATGTTATATAAAATTAAAATTATTATCTATCAATAATATAACAGGTGAATTTTAAAATTTTAATTTCGATCGTATAAATTAAGATGAAAGCAGTAGATATATATATATATGTAAAGCAATGGAGCCGAGCGTCAACTCCATGGTTTTTGGATAAGTGAAGTGAAGCGACGTCGCTATTAAAAAAAGAAGAAGTTAGGGACGTCACAAGCTCATAAATAAAATATGGTTGGCGACTAGCTAGGCGTTGGGGGTTGTATTTTTGTGTTCTTTGTGTTTAAATACTTCATTTATTCCAATTGCTTTCTGCCTTCACTCGTCGGCCGGCCGTGGCTTCTTTGCCCCCATAAGTTAGAGTCAAAATTGTCCCAATTTCCATCATAAATACATTTATTTTTTTAGTTAAATTATATTTATTATATTTTATTTTTAACCCTTAAAGGTCTTTATTGGTTACTTAGGTGTTTGAAAAGTGAAAATGCAGTGTATTTTGATAATAAAAAAAAAAGTAATAAATGACAAAATATAATGAGTGCAGTTTTTTAACATCAATTAATAAAAAATGTCTTGCACCTTATATAATTATTATTCTAGACAATGATTAACATAATTTTTAAAAAAAATTAAGAATAAATATAAATTAGGAGCACTAAATATTATTTGATATATACATGATGCATAGTTAAATGAAGCTATGCTTATAAATAAAAGATGGATATTGTTCTATAAATACAAAAGTATTAAATAAATAAAAAATTTATGACAATATTATTTTATATAGATGTGTGTATATAGTACGTAAATGAATTTAGAATTATTGAAAATAAAAAAAAAATATTGACTTATAACGTACCGTGATTAATTATACAAAGAAAGAAATAATAGTTATAAAAGTAATTATAATGTTAACTATTGTTTTAAGGGTAAATGTACATTTATTGTATTTTATTTTGAATTTGAAAACATTATTATTAGTTATTTTGAGACTAAAAATATGATATAATAAATATGTGTTGTCTAAAAATATTGAACATTTACTACACTTAAGGGCAGTAAATACTGAACATTTATTACACTTAATAAATATATATTGTTTCCAGATCATGTGTATTTATTCTATTTAATTTTTGATATCTAAATAACTTTATTGGTTAATTAAATTGTTCAAAGCATGATGCATTTATCATCAATTAATGAAATAATATTTTTCTGTTAATAAACAGTTAATAAACATGATTGATGTATTTAATAAATAGTTTGATAAAAATATTAAAATATTTTTTAAGTTAATATTGACCATTTCATATATTGGTTCGAAAAGTATTTCAATATTATGTTGATACAATTTTATCTTAGTCATTTTAACAAACATTAGCTTAATAAAATATAACTGTAATTTGAAAAAAAAAAAAAATCGTGCCCAACCAAAACATCATTTTTAAAAACTTTTTATGAAAATAGTTATATTTTAAAAACACAACATATATATATATATATATATAGCAAAGAGGCTTTTAGGCTTTGGATTTGCACACAACAGACAACAGTTGCTTAAGGTTGGTTTAACTCTTTTTTAACAAAAAAGAAGAAAATAGTGTTAAATGAATAAACATATGTGAATGGCTTTTTCAAGAAAACTTTGCCCTAATGGAAAGCATTCTATGCTATTTGTCCCATTATTAATGTCTTGACATACAGTTGTATAGCACTAAATGCTTTTTGGTGGGTAATCTTACTTACCCAAACAAGCAATTAGTGGATACTATATATATATATATATTATAAATTTTTATTTACATGTCCAAAACATAAAGTACGTTTTTAATATTATTTAGACAAAATATTATATGTAGTGTTCGTCTTGAAGTCTCTTTTAAACATCTAAAATATATTATATATTTTGTTAATAAAGTAAAATAATTAAAAGAAAAACTATGACTTTATTGTTACGTAAAGAATTCTCAATTAAAAAATAAAAAATAAATTACTCTTTAGAAGACTTAGTTAAAATATTTTATTTATTTTTATTTTGCACTGTTCATCTTTCTAATTTATATAATAATTAAGATATAATAATAACTTAAACGAAGTACACTTATTTCACTTTGATTTTCACTTATCATATTTATTAATAATTAATACAATTATTTAAAAGTTAAAAACAAAATGTAAAAAAAAAAAATGCACCTTGCCGTTCGTATAGAAAGAAAGAAGGGCGTTATGGTAAATAAGAGGAGAATGGGGGTGGAGAGATGGAGAAATTGAAAGCAAAGGCGGGAGGGAGGCCAGTCGCATTCTATAAAATGCAACAGCTGGCACTCCAAATCCTCACCATCCGATTCCTTCTGGCCGCCAGATACAGATTCTCTCTCTCTCTCTCTCTCTCTCCAATTTTCCAGCTTCGGGAACTTACACGAGACTCGGGATTGTGAAATTTCGAGTAGTGGAATTTGAAAACAGAGGAAACTATCGAAAACCCTAGAAGAAGAAAGCAGGGTTTGGAGATCGTAATTGGACACTTTCAGACACTCGTGATATATATATATATATATATACACACACACGCCTATACATTGATCTTCTATCGATTTGCGAAGGTACGAGCCTCAATTCATGTCTTATCTCCATTACTAGATTTTCGGTGTGGTATGAGTTCTGTGGATCAGAAGTGTAGGGATTTCATTTCTGTTGAGTTTGCTGTGCTTCTTCCGGGTGTAATGAATAATGGAGTTTCAGATCTGTTTTTAATTCCGTTGGGTGCTGGAGCTCTTTCCGCAGTGGAATCGAACATTTTGTTATTCTTGTTTGGTTTATGCTGATTTCTTCATTCTTGGCCCGCGTCTAAATTCCATTTACCTTTTTTGTTCATTATTGCACCTCAGTTGTTTCCTTTTCTCGTAGAATCTGTCTCTTAAATTTTAGTATTTCCAGAAATTTCCTGGGGGTACCCTATTCTTTTGGATTGCTGAGAAGAAAAACGTATTCAAGTGGAGAAAAGGAAAAATTTTGTGCTATATATATGCTCTTTCTTTCTTCTTCTTCCTTTTTTTAAAAAAAAAAAAGTTTCCTTCTAATACCTGATTGAAGATGAATTTCCTTTTGTTGGTATTTGCGGACGGATGTTCCTCTACTATTGGGTCCTTTGCCATGAAAGTCAAAAAGGATTATTTAACAGCCATAACTTTTTACTTTCTTAGTAATGAAGCTGAAGTTACTTTTAATGAAGTTAGGTCTTCTTTAGATGAAAAGTAGTCGGCTAAAGGAAAAAAAAATGGAATTGATTCTCTGTATCATTCTCTTCTACAAGCTTCTGTCACTGAAGCACGTTTTAGGGACTCTGGTTGTATTATTAAACAAAGCTTTGAAGTCAGTTGTTTTAATCTGGTTATGTCCATGTCATGAATAAGCATAACATCAGTTGTTGAATGTTGATGCATTCTGGTAAATGTTCAGTTGTAGACAAAATGTTTGCCCAGTATTGTGCTTGTAAGGTCTTATGCGCTTTCATTGACTTGGTGTAGATTTTCATCATGGTCGTTACTGCTGCTACTTCTGCATTCTTTCCAGCTGCTTCCCCGCATCTCAAATCTGGCCCAAACACATCGGACAAGCTTGGAGGATTGCCATCAACAGTGGATGGACGGAGCATAAACTCAAAGTCTGCTTCTAGTGGCAGTTTGCATGTCAAGGCCAATGCCCAAGCTCCTTCCAAAGTAAATGGTAACAGAGTTGGCATAGTTGAAGGCCTCAAGGGTGATAATGAAACACCATCACCTCAGCCAAGGACTTTCATCAACCAATTGCCAGACTGGAGCATGCTTCTTGCTGCTATCACAACAATATTTTTGGCTGCAGAAAAGCAATGGATGATGCTTGATTGGAAGCCAAGGCGCCCTGACATGCTTGTCGACCCATTTGGTTTGGGGAAAATTGTTCAGGATGGTCTTGTTTTCCGTCAGAACTTCTCTATCAGATCCTATGAAATAGGGGCTGATCGGACTGCCTCTATGGAGACGTTGATGAACCATTTGCAGGTATACTCAAATATTGATTTTCATTTTATTATAAAGACAATATTATTGTTTTAGTTTAAAGTGAAAAACAGATGAAACTAGAAGCTTAAGGTCATTGTCCATTGTATGTGACTTGTGCCATTAAGGGAGCAAGTTTATAAACTTTTGTGTTCCTCACAGTTTTGAGCTCTTTTTGCAGGAAACAGCCCTTAACCATGTGAAGAGTGCAGGGCTTTTAGGCGATGGCTTTGGTTCAACTCCTGGGATGTGCAAAAAGAACCTCATTTGGGTGGTTGCCAAAATGCAGGTTCTCGTGGATCACTATCCTACATGGTAAGTTGGGTCTTATGTGGTATGCCATTGCTTTCTTGCAACATTAATATTGTTCATAACTGTTTTTAATGGTTCTGGTGGTTCAATTGTCTCTAGGAGTTTATTCTCATGTCTAGTTATATTAGGAAGATAAAGCCATCGATACAAATGACCGGCGAACTGGACTTCATGTAGCCAGTGGATAAAGGCTTGATATCTTGTTGTCAGATATATATTATATGCACTCACTACCTCACCATGTCGTAAAAGCATATGATATCTGAATATGTAACTTTAGATATTGTCAGTTTTAGTTATTGTGTGACATGTGAACTGCAGCTTCCTAAGCTTTAAAAGATTGGAAGTCTCTTTTTGTTTGTTTATTTGTTAAGACTATTATTTCTGCCTATAGTCAGGTCTATTTGAGGAAGTGTGTGTTGTAGTTGTTAGGCATGCCTAGGTGTGAGGTGCACTGAGGCTCAGCTCTGTGCACCTTGACATGCTGGAGTCACACGAGGCACACTCCTCATGTGTCATTTAAACCCTAAAAAATAAGGCAGAAAAAAGTAACCAAAGCTCTCTCTTGTCTTTAGCGGGAAGTCAGAAAGGTTTTTGCCATTTTAATGGAAACTTCAACCAAAATCAAAAGAAACAAACAAAAAGACGAGTGGGAAGATTCAAACCAACATCACCGAATAAAACAAAAAGAAAGAACAGATTTCTAGTGAATGGAGGCTTCCAGTGAAAAAAGAGAGCATCAACATCAGTTCTCTAGTGGCTTTTACACATGTTTGAGAATCAACCTTAATGAAAAGAGGTATTTTTATTTTTTTTTCTTCCATCAGAAAGGTGAAATCTCTAGCTTGGAGTTCTTGTTTTCCATCTTGTTTCTTATAGATTTGAATGCATAATATTGTATATCTGTGAGAGGTGACACTACCCATGTAAGCTGGAGGTTTTCCAGAGGTCGCATGTTCTGGCAGCCTTCTGCGTGTTCACACACCATTGAAGGAGCTGGAGAACTGTTTTGACAACCACTGTCACTGGAGGCTGGTGAACCTCCTCTCACAATTATTTTGGATGTTGAACATCCTGCGTTGAATTGCTTCTGCCTTTTCCACTGTGTTTGGATGGCTGCATGGACTATTGGTTTCTTTTTGCTCTGTGCTACTGCTGTTGCCCTTTTCTTTTTTGTTCTATATATTTTCGATTAGTTACATTATAATACTTAATATGTATAAATAATATTCTATTTGTTCTTTGTTGCAAGTTTCATCAAATCAATAATATCTCTGCTGTTCAATGTTCCTCTGTGCTTGCTGTTCATTAATGTTTTTCATAATGTTTTCTGGTTTGTTATTTCTTGGTTTGTGATTTTATGTTTGGGCTTGGGATAGGCTATAAATAGGTGGAACACTTTCAACACCATTTGGCAAACTCTGGTGCCTAAACATCTTTATCTATTTGAAAAGCTTGATGATGTTAGGGGGATTGGTTACACAGCTTCTTTCAATTTTTCATCTCTAAATTTCTGCTTCATCTCCAATTTTCATTTTCCAGTGAAAATTTGGAAAATGCGTTCAAATCAAATATGGAAACCTTTTTTCTTGTCTGAAAATTGAAAAATGTATTCAAGAGGGTTATAAAATGTTCAATTATAATATAATTCAATATCTTGCTATTAATAGTTTTGTTATATTAAAATATTAGTAGTTGTAGCCAACCCACCTAGTGGGATTAAGACTTGTGATTGTTGTTGTGTTAAAATGTTAATGATAAGATTATGAACAATTTAGGTTGATGATATTAAAAGACTCATATTATCAATACAATTTTAATGATAATAGTTAAAGGCAAATTACAAAAAATACTGAACTTTGACACAAGTATTAATTTTATGACAAATGTTAAAAAGATCAATTCTATGCCAAACTTTCATATGGGACTACTTGCTCTTTAATATGTATTTTGGTTGAGTTTGATTTGGGGCTATGGTTATTTTCTATTATGAGATTCTATTTCCAAATTGACCACTACTAGAATACTAGCAGCTGTATGTTGCAGAAGAAATAGCCAATGTTCCCTACCCAGCTTGGCAGTTGGCACATGAAGGTTGTAATTTATCTTTAGTTACCTGTTTCTGATCCTCATTTTACTGTTAAGTAGATTGTGTTAGCCTGGCAGATTGAATGAGTAACTTGTAATATATGTCCTGGCCTATTGTTTTTTATTAGGTTTATGGACTAGAAAGTCTTGACCAAAGGTTTTTCTTTGGCTTATATTTTTATCTTTTTATGAGATAATTGGAAAATTCATTCAAGAATGGTCTATACACTGATTAGAACTTAAGTTTAAGAGTGATTATAATTATTGTATCTGTATTACTGTATAATCCACATATAGAAAATGTGTGTTTAGTGAGCATCTCCAGTGGTTGAAATTGTTTAAGGACTTTCAGTTGTTTAATATAATAACAGGACAGTCAAAACAACAGAGTCAGGACCTGTTTTAGTGTCATATGAATATTTAATTAATCCTATAGCTTCTTTGAAGTTTTTGAAATTGTTTACATGGCTATCAGTTGCAAATGAATGGACTTGTATTGGAACAACCATTATTTTGATACATGTAGCTGCTGTTTTTCATGCATATCCTGCTAACATGATTGTGAACCATTAACCTTGTTCACATGGTTTTTCATTTCATAATTAGCATGGATACTAGATTTCATCCATTTTTTACTTGGTTTACTGTCGTAACTAGCATGGACGCTAGATTTCATTTCATAATTAGCATGGCATTGTTGTTACTTGGCTATCAGAGATGCAGAAATGAATGGACTAGGATTGGAGCAACCCTTATTTTGATACATATAGCTGCTGTTTTTGTATGTACCCTGCTACATGATTGTGAACTATTAACCTTGTTTGCATAGTTTTTCATTTCATAATTAGCATGGTTCAGCCATTTTTTTACTTGATGAAGGAAATTATTAGCTTTATGGAACATCATAGCCTGGAAGTTAGAGAAATTACTACAATAAATACTTGAAATTGTTAGCAGAGGTGAATACTTTGAACTATCTTGATTTCTTTCAGGGGTGATGTTGTGCAAGTGGACACTTGGGTAGCTGCATCTGGAAAGAATGGTATGCGGCGTGACTGGCTTATCCGTGACTGGAAAACTGGGGACATTTTAACAAGAGCTACGAGGTAGGAGCTCATTTGAAAAAATATCATTGACTTTTTTCTTGATGAGGTGCATTGTCTCTACATCTCCTCTGAGACAGTGCCACTACTCGATCATATTGGTTTGTAACACATCTGACTAAAGTCTATAGGTTTTCTATTACTGTTTTAAGATAAAATTGCAATATGTTAATAAATATATATAACACTAGTTTAAATAGAAAAAGGAACGGTTACTTTTCAGCATTCTGTAAAGACATACTCTCCTGGAGATATAGGTATCCTTACCTGCATTCCAAGCTATGAATTTTTTGTGTCAACGATAACTTATTCTGAGGATGAATGACTCAACAGAATTTTTATTCTTTTGCTGACTTTTGGTTGGACATCTTGCAGTGTCTGGGTGATGATGAATAGAGAGACCCGGAGGTTATCTAAAATTCCAGATGAAGTTCGACTTGAGATAGGTCCTTATTTTGTGGATTCACCACCTGTTCTGGATGAAGACAGCAGGAAACTACAGAAACTTGATGAAAGCACAGCAGATTGTATTTGCAGTGGTTTAACTGTAAGCTTAAGATTGTTCTTGTGATATTATTTTCCTTTGAAGTTTACCCATATGGTTGTTGAGACCGAGACTTGACATTGTTTTTTTGATTTGATTAGCCTAGATGGAGCCATTTAGATGTCAACCAACATGTTAACAACGTGAAATACATTGGCTGGATTCTTGAGGTAAATTTCTTTTCTTCCTTTTGATGTTATTCCATTTAATTCTCTCTGCAGTGGGTTCTTTACCTGTCATCTTCCATGCCTACCTGATGAATATGTAGATAGGTTATTCGTGGCCATCACGTAGATGCTTGTCTGGTCATGTTTGCTTGAACTTAAGTGCTACACTGAATGCTGATTTCTGAGCATCTGAGTAGTAGCATGCCCATTAAATATCTGCATTTCCTAAGCACCTCAACTATTTGGCTTATCTGGCTCTTAGCCTTGGTGTAATTCCTTTTGCACGTACTTGTGTACGTTAGTTCCAATTCATCAGAACAAGATACCGATCTTTGCAGAGTGCACCTCCGGAGCTTTTGGAGAGTCATGAGCTTTCTGGAATGACTCTGGAGTACAGGAGGGAGTGTGGGAGGAACAGCATTCTGCAGTCTCTGACGGCTGTTTCAGGGGGTGGCATTGGGGGATTAGTTGATTCTGGTTATGTTGAGTGCCAGCATTTGCTTCGACTTGAGGCGGGGGCTGAGATCGTGAAGGCAAGAACCCAGTGGAGGCCCAAATATGCGAAAAGCCTGGGGAGCCTGGGGAGCCTGCCTGCAGAGAGTGCTTAAATGGAGTGGCTGAGCTTGGCAGTAGACCCCATCTCCATCCTCTTCTCAATGCCTGCCTGTGTAAAAATCCTAATTGAGTTCCTCCTGGTCCTTGGACTTGATATATATATATATATATAATATTGCCTTTCATCTATATCCTTAATTACGAGAGCAGAGGAAAGATGTAAAAGCCCATTGTAAGTAGAAGCTTCTTGTGTTCTCCCAGTTTTTCTAAAGAATCTCTTTGGATTAGGTTGTCATCCTCTTATTGTAATTTTTTTTTATCATTTATCATTTCTTACATTGTATTATGGGCAACTGAAGGGATACGGATAACTGGAGCATTTAAAGCATCGAAAAGCTACGGTGATGGGGAGCTTCAGCTTGTTCCGATCATTGGAACTTTCTTTTCTACGTTACGTTTTCTTTTTTATGGTGAATGTCGTTAATTCTTTTTTACTTTTTGGTAAGGAAGATTATAGTAAGGCAGTGATTTTCATCTAGACTGTTTTCTATTATTAAGTGTGAAGTCAGATGTTTGTTAGGGATAATTTTGAAAAAAACAATTTTTTTTTTTACTTTTATTTTTACTTCACGGTATAAAGATAATTTCTATTCAATTTTAGCCAAACACCAACAAATTTTCACAAACGACACTTTTATTTAAAAAAAAAAAAAAAACTGCTCCGAACAAAACAGGGTATTACAAGTACATGACAAAATTTATCAAAATTTTGCTAGAATATCATAACTCATTATCTTTCCCCCCCCCCCCCCCCGCGGAAAACTTAAAAATAAGAGAATGGCATAACAATTTAAGGGAAAATATTACAAGGAACACCACTGACTGATTTTATTGCTTAGCTGAAGACAGCTGACCATATGCATCAATCATTAAACAAGCCAACCTGATGTTTTTCTCAGCTAAAAAAAAATAAAAAAAGAGCCACCCTCAAATCTACTGACAACAATTGTATGTTAAATCTTTCTCTTGCTGGTTCAGAAACTAATACGGTATGTTTGGCAGTATTTCTGAGAATATTTGAGTGAAACCGAGTCCATTCCATTTTGTCCAATATAAAGTCAACACACCATACTTCTGTAGCTTATGGGCATCTGCTCAATCCTCATGTCTGCAATCAATAAAAATACCATAAGTCAATGACCATAGAAATACCAATTCTGCTGGAATCTTTTGATTAATTTACTGTAGTTTGGGTAACAGAGGCTCATGTATTTGATCAACATGATACTGTTCCAAAAAAACTGGAACTGCAATGGGGATAAAAGAGGTAGGGGGATAAATGAAGTTCAATAAAAAGAAGAGAAAATTTCCAATCAAAGACATTAAATCAAGACAGGAGTCTATAACAATCATATGAAGCAGCAGTAATATACAAAAAACACTTGAGAAGGCCAATCATTACCTCTGATGGGCAGATCGAAAATCAAGTCTAGGATTAATGTCGCTGTTACCCATTTGCTGAGGATAATCAAGCAGTCCAGGAGGAACGGGATACTGTTGACCAAAGCAATCAAGAAAAGTGCAGGTGAGATTACATCCTTATTATGCTTTGCCACTAAAAAGCTCCAACTCACACTTGGCCACCTGCATGTGGAAGACAAAAGAAGAAATAAATTACCTGCACAATGAGAAAGAACCACTCGTATAGTCAAGGGAGAGCAAATACTCATCCATATTTACCTCTGCCCCTCCCTCTTCCTTTACCCCTTCCCCTTCCCCTTCCTCTTCCTCTTCCTCTGAATCCCCCTCCATCAAGGTCTTTGTCAACATCCCTTTGAAAGTTGAACATGCTCAATTTTATGTTCTCTGCTTCTGACTCGTGAGGAACCCTTTGTATCTGAAGTAGGCAGTATGTCATTAATCGACAGAGCAAAACTACTATTGCAAAAATTATCGTGACTACTATGATCACAGTATCTGAGACTCAATCCTTGAATGCAGTTTCTTAGGACATGATGCAGATGTAAGTTATCCACCTAGTTAAAATGATCAAGACCACGATGGACTATATTTCAAAATAATCCATCTTTAAAGACAATCATGATTAAGTAATTTCTACGAATGATATATACCCCTTTGAAAATCATTTTGAGGAGGAAAAGATATGATATCAAGAAGGAAAAAGTAAACAAGAATATGGCAGTAAGATAAAAGTATAATAGTTAGGCTACAACTTAACATCCAATAAATTTATCTATTCTTTATATAGGAGGGGTTGATAGAGACTGTTCCTGTGGCTTCTGGAGAAGGCCAGATAGATTCAGTGTTTAACTTCACAGGGACTGTTCACGTGTATCAAATCCTGGAGGTCAAAGCAACCTTACCCTGGGTCAAAGCTTTTACGCTAATAGTAGTAACAATGTAATAAGGCCATATTTGTCCCACGAATAGACCATGATGGACATTAAGGACAAAGAATCCAGCACTAATTGTTCCAAATTTCTGGTAAGCTAAACTACGATAGAGCAAGGGGCATCAGGTAAGATTACCCACTCCTGCATACTCCATCTGATTCCAGGGTAGGATACAGGGATATAAGAAGGAATCAAACTCTATGTGATGAAGCATGTCTCCCCAGCATTTACATAGATTCAAATGTCTTCTCAGATTATCGAAAACAATCCAAAAGAGGTCACATTAGTTATTATAAACCTTGACCCAGCAGTATAAAACTCCCTATACCAATGATAATGCCCCTCCCCCCCTACCCCAAGAAAAAAAAAAAAGAAAAGAAAAATCCATTACATGACTTTTGAATAATACCACGAGGAAATTAATTTTCTAGACAATAAGCTGAACCCTATTGGAGAATGGATATAAAAAGCAGGACACCAACATGAGCTGACATACTACTTTTTTTAAAAAAAGGAAAAAAAGAAGAAAATAATGAGCACATGGCAAGGACACGTCAAAAAATAATTATATTCTTCATTCCGTCATGCATGAAAATAAATCAGATTCTAGATAATAACTGATAAGCATGACAGAAATGTCTTGATGTAGTTTAATCATAAAAAATTGAAATTCAAAATTCTTCAGTTGAAAAGTTCAAAGGATAAATGATTAATAACTGTAGATTCACATAGACTTCATTTTGTAATTGATTTTCAGCTTAAGTTCAAAATATATTATAACTTTATGGACAAGTTGGGAAGAGTAACCAACATGCTGTTAGGCCCCCGGTTCACTGACTTATCAAAGAAGATCCAAGTGGCAGTGATCAGGGGCAGAGGTGTAAATAAGTTGGCTGGCATAACAACTAGCCATGTGAGTAAGGGGTAGAATGGGGAATCGCTGGTGTAACAACCCAGCTATTGCATAACAGAATTCAGTTAAGGGGTAGAGTGAGGAATATGTATGGGGTGGGGGTGGGGGGTAGAGAGAAGGGATATACGTTGTTTTCTGGAAGGGAATTTGGGAGAGAGACGGCCTCTCGAATGCCCTGGGTGTTCTTGTTCTTGGTTGGAAATCCTGATAGCTATTGAAATATCGCTGCTTGTTTGAATTTTCTAATTGGGAACCTACCAATTTGGTATCAGAGCATCATTGATCCTAATGGTGAACCTGATTGACCGAGTGGGCGAATTGGAAGGGAGGATGGAAGGCATGCAACAGGGTGTTGATGCTATGAGAGAAGAGGTTCAATCAGTGGAGAAGAATGTAGCGGGCTTGCTGGAACAGTTCGCTTGGATGAGAATGAGATGGGAAGAGTAGGAAAGGGAGAGGAAGAACAAAGAGAAACTGGGAGGCCAGCCGCCGGACTTCACTCAAGATTCTGAAGCGACACTGGAGGTTGGGGTGAGACGAGTTGAAGCAGAGGGCCTCGAGGGAGGTTGGCGACCTAAACCACGCGGTCGCTGGCTGGATCTTCAGGGCCAAGAGGTATTTTTCAATAAATGGGTTGACGGATATGGAGAAAGTGGATACAACAACTGTATGTTTGGAGGGACTTGCCCTCTCGTGGTTCCAGTGGGAAGAAAAGAGACGGAGAATGAGGACTTGGGAGGATTTCAAGCTGACGTTGCGAAGCCGATTCCGACCCACTCAAGAAGGGTCGGTAGAAGAGCGTTTTTTAGCTCTTCGGTAGAGAGGGACTATCTCAGATTACCGTCAAAGCTTTGAGGCGTTGGCATCGCCTCTGGAAAATCTACCAAAAACTATGCTAGAAGGGCACTTCATCAACGGTCTCTGTCTGGAAATCAAGGCCGAGTTGAGGGTGTTGAGGCCAAGGAGTTTGGAGCAAATGATGGACCTAGCGTAACGAATAGAAGAGAGGAACCTTGTGCTCCAGGGAAATGTAGTTGGATTGACTTCGAATAGAGGTCAGTCCGTTTCATTCGCTATTCCAAATTACCAGCGTGGGGGTCCTCAGCCCCATGTGCAACCAGCTTCTAAATCTTTGGCAGCGAACTCCCCCTATCCATTTCGGCCCCAAAATAGTGGGAGGGTGAGTAATCAGCCTTGGAAATGGCTTAATGAGGCCGAATGGAAGTCCAAGTGAGATAAGGGCTTATGTTTTAGGTGCGACAAGAAATATACGATAGGCCACAAGTGTAAGAATAAAGAGTTGCAGGTGATGATGTATATGATGATGAAGTAGAGGAGGAGGAACAATGGGTAGAGGAAGAAGACAACCAGTGCATTAGCCGAGAGAGGGAGGCAGTAGGGGAACCAGCCCAAGGGGGTGAGGCCATTGAGCTGTCTATAAATTCTGTGGTAGGATTGACAGCACCCCAAACAATGAAGATAAAAGGGGTGATAGAGCAGCAGCCGGTTGTGGTCCTTATTGATGGAGGAGCAACCCATAACTTTATTTCTGTGGAGTTGGTGCAGCTGTTGGGCTTAATCATGGAGGAAACAGCAGGGTATGGTGTGATTATGGGGATGGGGGTGGCAGTTCAAGGGGTTGGAATCTGCAAGGGAGTGAAGCTTCAACTCCAAAATTTGCAGATTATGGAAGATTTCTTGCCCTTGGAGTTGGGAAGCTTGGATGTTATTCTGAGAATGAAGTGGCTAGCAGCGGTGGGAAAGATGAATGTGGATTGGAAAACTCTCACCATGAAGTTTCAAGTAGGAGGCATGGCTGTAACTTTGCAGGGGGATCCTAGCTTGAGCAAGACATTGGTATCTTTAAAAGCTATGGTGAAAGCATTCAAGGAGAAGAGGGAAGGGATGTTGCGGAATTGGGGACAATGGTAGCTGAATTTGAAGAAGATCAGAGAGCAGTTCCAGAATTGTTGAAAAGGGCATTGGCCGAATTTGGAATGGTGTTTACTGCTGTGGAGGGGCTGCCACCTAGCAGGGAAAGGGACCATGCCATAAACCTAATTTCGGGATCCTCACCGGTGAGTGTAAGACCCTACCGTTATCCTTATTTACAAAAGAATGAGATTGAGAAGTTAGTGGGTGAAATGTTGGCCGCGGGAATCATTCAACCCAGTTCCAGCCCATTTTCCAGTCCAGTATTATTGGTTAAGAAAAGGATGGAGGGTGGCGCTTTTGTGTCGATTATAGGGCCTTGAACAAGGTAACGGTTCCAAACAAATTTTCCATTCCGATAATAGATGAGTTGCTTGATGAGTTGCATGGTGCTAGGGTCTTTTCCAAACTTGACTTAAAATCTGGTTACCACTAGATTCGGGTTAGGCCCGAGAATGTTCCAAAGACAGCATTTAGGACTCATGAAGGGCATTACGAGTTCCTAGTGATGCCTTTTGGATTGATGAATGCTCTGGCTACATTCCAAGCGTTGAATGAAATTTTCAGAGATTATTTGAGGTATTTTGTGTTGGTGTTTTTCGATGATACCTAGGTGTACAGCAACAGTTTGGAACAGCATGAACATCACCTAAGATGTGTGTTAAAGGTGTTAGCGGACAACCAACTGTTGGCCAACAGCAAGAAGTGTGTGTTTGGGCAGTTGGAAATTGAGTATTTGGGCCATGTTATTTCTTATTTGAGGGTTTCTGCTGATAGCAACAAGGTACAAATGATGATAGATTGGCCTACTCCAACAACAATAAAGGGAATTGAGGGGGTTTCTTGGGCTTACGGGATACTATAGACGCTTTGTGAGAGACTATGGTAAGCTAGCTCGGTCTCTAACAGATAGATTAAAAAAGAACAACTTCTTTTGGGATGTGGCTGCTAAATAGGCCTTCCAACAACTCAAGGCTAAAATGGTATCCTTACCCGTTTTAGCCTTGCCCGACTTTGAGAAGCTCTTCATCATTGAAGTTGATGCCTCGGGGCATGGAATGGGGGTTGTTTTGATGCAAGAACAGAGGCCGATCGCTTATTTCAGCCAAGTGTTCAATCAATTGGGGAGGAAGAAATCAGTTTATGAAAGAGAACTCATGGCCATAGTGTTTGCGATGCAAAAATGGAGGCACTACTTGTTAGGCAAATTTTTTTTTTTATTAGAACGGATCAAAGAAGCCTCAAGTACTTGATGGAGCAATGAGAGGTAAGTCCTGAATATTTGAAATGGATGGTAAAGTTGATAAAGTTGATGGGATACCAATTTGAGATACATTATCGGGCTGCGATGGAGAATAAGGCGGCTGATGGGCTATCCAGAATCTGCCACACAGCAGCTTTGATAGCTTTGACAGTGCCTAGAGTGGTCCAATTGGAGCAGGTGGCAAGTGAGGTAGACGCTGATGCAGGGCTGCAAAAAATAATCCAGGAGTTACGAGCTGACCCCTCCTCCCATCCTAATTTTCAGTTGGTGGACAAGCACCTCATCTACAAGGGACAACTTTACTTACCCAAGGGATCTGCACTAATTCCGTTGATACTCCAGGAAGGGCATGATGGGAGCGTGGGAGGTCATTCGGGGTTTTTAAAAACTTACAAAAGGGTGTCGGCGAATGTCTATTGGCCGGGTATGAAGAAAGATATGCATCCGTATGTAAGTGAGTGTACGACTTGTCAACAAAACAAATATATAACCTTGTCACCGGGGGGACTATTACATCCACTACCAATTCCTAACCAGATTTGGGACATTGCCATGGACTTTATTGAAGGAATCCCAAAATCTAACAAGGTGTATTGATCTTGGTCGTGGTGGATCGACTTAGCAAGCATGGGCATTTTATTAGCCTTAAACATCCATTTACAGCTGGGGATGTGGCTAGAACTTTTATCAGAGAAGTGGTGAGGCTCCATGGAGTTCCTAAGTCCATTGTGTCGGATAGAGACAAAATTTTCATGAGCAGATTTTGGGAGGAGATTTTTTGGCTAGCACCAAACTCAAAAGAAGTACAGCAATTTCCATTTTTCCACCTTGAGGACAAGGTGAAAGTTGGGGAAGCGAGTAATGTTAGGCCCCCGGTTCACTTAACTTATCAAAGAAGATCCAAGGGGCAGTGATCAGGGGCAGAGGTGTAAATAAGCTGGCTGGCATAACAGCCAGCCATGTGAGTAAGGGATAGAATGGGGAATCGCTGGTGTAACAACCCAGCTATTGCATAACAGAATTCGGTTAAGGGGTAGAGTGAGGAATATGTATGGGGTGGGGGGGGGGGGGGGTAGAGAGAGGGGATATACGCTGTTTTCTGGAAGGGAATTTGGGAGAGAGAGGGCCTCTCAAATGCCCTGGGTGTTCTTGTTCTTGGCTAGAAATCCTGATAGCTATTGAAATATTGCTTGCTGTTTGAATTTTCTAATTGGGAACCTACCACATGCATTTACAGGTATATGACAAGTATAATGTCTAACACAATATGACATCTTTATGCAAGAGGTTGTGGTTAGGAGCCTTTGTTGGATGCTCTGAACAAGCTACAAAAGGGGGATGCCAACAATAGTCTGATGGTACCCTTTTAGTAATTGCAACAAAGGTGGTCTGGTTCTGGTGGAAATATAAACACTAATAATAAAAGCAGTAATAGTTGTAGCAGGCAAGCACACTAACAATATCCACATTTTACTATGCATAACAGGCTCACATGAAGGTCTTCCAAATGAAATTGATATTGAAGCTGCTGAGCAAGATCTTCATCTTGGCTAACATTGGGGAAGCCATCACTCTTCAGAGGATGTGCCCCAGCTTTTCTCCTTTCCCATTCTTCTAACGTGAGAACTGGTGTATCTTCCTGTTTACCCTTCCCCCTATGTTTTCGAACTCTGAAATGACGATCCTCCTGGTTTGGCTGACTCATTTTCAGGAGGAGTTTCTGAGAAGCTGCTTGATTTTGAAGGGGGACATATTCAACCACTGTCAAAGATATGGATATCTATATCAGTGTAATGGAAGACACATCAAAATGAATATACTTTCAAATTTAAATAAATCAAAGTAAGCATTGCACATAAATGAAATAGATCAGTTTGCTTTTAACATAAGTTAAACAAATTTATCCAATTTACAATGTCTCCAAGTGTATGTGAAGATGGTTAACTAACCATTAGTAACAAATTAGTAATTTTTATGCAGCACTTGAATATACCATTGCAGTGGAATTAGATATTTAGACGCACCTTCCTTTGGTCTTGCTTCAGATCCACTTGGCTTCTCTTTGGTTCTTTCATCACCAAAAGCTGATTTTCCATTATTGTCCATGCCATCTGTCTTCGAATCAAAGCTATCGTGTCTGCCAATCAGACTAGGTTCAAGACTTCCATCTTTCCCCAAAACAGTAGGCCTTGAGTTTTTGGAACTTGATCCAGCATAATCTGCAAGTGATCATCTATTGCTAAAACACAAGCATTCTATCTCTGTGTATGATCATAACTTTTGATTGCACATAAATCAAGACCATAATAAACGTGGCTTTGCTGGGAATTAAAAAAAATGAATCTATTTTTTTAAAAAATGACATTATTTTTCTAAAAAATCCCAACATAGGAGAACTTAAAGAGTAAAATTAATTTGAATTTAGCTTATTTTACATGAATGTAGAAGTTCATCAGTTACAAAACAATGCAATAAAAGACGAGTACGCTGAGTTAAATGGAATTCAACAGAAAGACAAAAGAAGTGCACTAAGAGAAATATGCAATTTTATATTGACCACAATTATCTCTTCATATACACTACAATTAAAAACTCGTTAGGAAAGGTAGGAAATCAAATAAGACTAGTAAAACTAAATGATAACATCAAAATAAACTTAATAAGATAAAATCAGTTCCCAATCCTATGCATTAAGAGGATTAAGAAAGAGAACTAGATATGAAATAAGCTGAATTCTTGAAAGCTTACTTGAATATTATTGAATTCAAGTAGAGGTATTTATACAAATACACAATATCTATGCTATCTCTTAGAAAACAGGAATAAATTCAAATTTAGATAACAGTAACTCAAATTTGAAATGCTGGAATTATCTTCTGCTTTCAAACTGTATCTTTCCCTTGAATTTTGGAGCTTATCTGATCTTCTAGGCTGCCTCATCTTTTAAATCTTGAAGTCTTATCTTATCTCCACCCACCTTATCTTCCCTTTTTAAACTTGAACACCCAATCTCATTGTCCAACACTTCCTCTCAAGCTAGTGAATAAATATTTGCCATTCCCAGCTTGCCAATTAGTGATTCAAAACATGGTCTTGCCATGGTTTTTGTAAACACATCAGCCACTTGACTTCTTGTAGGAATATAGGATAGATTAATTCCTCCTTCCTCAATTTCCCTCTTTATAAAACTTTGATCTATTCTCACAAGCTTCATTCGATCATATTGAATTAGATTTTTAACAATACTCATTGTTGATTTACTATCACTATACACATTTGTTTGCTGTGACAAAAGGAATACATAAGTCTTCCATCAACCTTTCTAACCAAATCACTTGTCAAATTCCTTGAACTATAGAACGGAATTCTACCTCAACACTACTGTGGATAACAACTGATTGCCTTTACTTCTCCACATAACCACATTTCCCCATACTTTAGTACAATAACCCAAAATTGATTGGCCATCTTCAATACACCTTGCCCAATCCGCATCAACAAAGCCCTCAATTCCACTCTTGCTACTTTCTGAAATAGCAATCCCTTTCTAAGTGTCCCTTTTAGAAACCTTAGGACATGAAAAACAACATTCATATGTCTTTGGGTAGAATAATGCATATACTAACTTATTACACTCACTATATAAGCTATATCTGGCCTCGTAAAGGATAAGTAAATTAATTTTCCTACCAACTGTTGATATATTTTCTTTTTTATCGAGGCATCATCATTGATTTCACTAGATTTCCAGTTCTTTTCTAGAGGTGTTCCAGCAAGTCTACACCCTAGCATACCTATTTCTTTCAACAAATCAAGTGTATATTTTCTTGGTGAGATGAAAAGGCTGTCACGACCCAAGGGTTAATTAGAATGGCTATGCTGTATTTCTTTTACTTTAATTGTTGCAGCTATATTCCAGCTATCAATTCTGTTAAAATTAAAAAGGCCACATGTGAGACTTTAGGAAAAATGACAAAATAGTTTATTGTAACTGCTGGAGGGGGGGATGATCTGCTACATCCACACCCACGCCAAGCAACACCTATATGTATTCATCCCATTCCATGGGAGAAGGCATGCAAAAATTGAATACAACATTATCATATTCTCACTCTCTCGTCTCACTCAATTCTCGTCTCCCTCTGTTCATTCTATTCTTCCCCATTCTTCTTCTAATCTCTCCCTCATTCTTTCAAATTCCTCCTTAATTTCCTTCTGTTCTTGGCCATGGCCATAGGTGAATCGGATTCTTTTGATTCCCAAATTGATCCTAGGTTAAGCCCTAGGATCATGACAAAGGCCTTCTTCACTTCGAGCTACCTCCATTCCTAGGAAATACCTCATTGTTCCTAGGTCTTTGACTTCAAATTCATCTCTCAATTGCTTCTTCAAACTCTCTATTTCTTGCATGTCATCTCCTATCACTATAATATCATCCACATAGATGATCACTCTAGCATTCCTTCCATTAGCTGCGTGTTTTATGAACAATGTATGGTCTGTTAGCACCTGTTGATACCCCAACTAATTCAAGGTCATGCTGAACTTCTTGAACCAGCCTTTTGGTGATTGTTTTAACTTGTATAGAGACCTCTTAAGCTTACAAACATTTCCAACATCCACTTCTTCCTCAAAACTAGGAGGAACCCGCATATTTATTTTCTCATCCAAATCTCCATTGAGAAAGACATTTTTAATATCTAATTGATGTAAAGGCCACTCTAAATTAACAACAAAGCAGCGTAATACCTTGATAAAATTTAGTTTGGCCACATGAGCAAATGTCTATTCATAGTCAATTCCATAAGTTTTGGTGCAACCTTGGGCCACTAATCTGGCCTTATATCTATCAACACTTCCATCTGCATGATATTTTACCATGGATACTCACTTACATCCAACTACCCTCTTATTTGAGAGCAATTCTACTATATCCTAGGTATTATTACCAACTAAAGCTTTCATTTCTTCCAGAACAACCACCTTCCACTTAGGATTCTTCATAGCACATTGGATGGTTTTTGAGATTCCAATGTTGTCTATACTAACAACAAAAGCCCTGAACTATAGAGACAACTTTGTATAAGTCAAATGATTAAAAATAAAGTACTTAACACAGGACCTTGTCCCTTTTCGCAGGGCAATAGGAACAACCCAATCCAAATCATCCGTCCTTGTAGTACTGTTGTCCTCAAATGGCTTAGGCTCCAGAGATGGACTAGCCTCCGGATTCAATGGCTGATTGTGCTAAGGTTGCAGATGATCTTTAGGCCGCCAAGAATAAACTAGAAAAGGATTGTCATGAGCTGGGAGGTGAGCATCAGGGGCTAGAAGGCGAGTGTCAAGGGCTGTTTTAGGAGTAGGAGTAAGGTTAACTGGATAAGGCATATCAGGATCGAGCATAGAGGTATCAAAAGGGTCAGGAGTAGGGTTGCAATCGAAACAAGATCGGCTCAGCTCAGCAAACCTAAGCACAAGCACAAGCTCAAGCTCGAGCTCGAGTCGAGGCTGAAAGCTTGGCTCAAGCTTAAGCTCGGTTAACATGAACTAAGCTCGGGCTTGCCATAGAGAGCAAGCTATGCTGTGGCAGCAACAAAGGGAGAAGTGTGCAGCAACGGCAAGAGGAGGCAAAGATGGAGGATGAGCAGCAATTAGTAGCAAGAGGTGAGGCAATGAGAGGCAAGGCTGTGCAAGAGGAGAGGTGGCAAGAAGCAAGGTGGCAGTGAGAGGCGAGGCGGTAGCAAGAGGAAGGCGGCGAAGGGAAGAGGGTTGGAGAAGAAGAGCAACAAGCGACCAAGGAAGGGAAGAAGAGAGGAGAGAGAGGACGAGAAAAAGTGAGTTTCTTGGGGGGATAGTGGGTTTCTTGGGCTGAGATGGGAGAGAAAAGTGGGGGAAAATATATATATATAGTGCTGATATGTATGTATATATATGTATGTTAAATAATATATTTATAAAATATATATCTAATATATTATACATATATATATTATTATATCTAATCGTGAACTTCTAATCGGGCCTATTCACAAGCCTCTAATTGAGCCAACTTGTGAGTTAACAAGCCGAGCTTTACTGAGCTCAAGTTCGGCTCATTTACCTTAACGAACGAGCTTTTATCGAATCAAACACTAAGCCCAAACGACTCAGCTCATTTGCAACCCTAGTCGGGAGTTGCTACTAGTGTGTTGTCAGGAGTTGATGCTAATGCTCCCCCTTGAGAACATACCAATAGGGTAGAGGGAACAAAATCTGGCACAAGAAGAGAGATGAGGGGATCCCAAGGTCACTCTGCACTGGCAAGCTCCTCTAAAAAAGATGTAAGAGGATAAAAGGGGTGATCCTCATAGAATGTGACATCAGAGGACACAAAAAAAAATTGAGAGAAGGGACAATAGTATCCTTTTTGGGAAGGAGAATACCCAACAAAGATACTCTAAAGCGCCTTTGGTTCAAATTTGGTTCGGGAAGGATTATTGTTGTGAACATACACAGTGCAACCAAAAACCTTGGGGGAAAGAGAAGTAAGGAGATGGATGTTGAGATTTAGGACTGTTAAACTGAAGCCAACCAAAGAGAATTCCCTTGCAAATTCAAAGAAACGCGCAAAAACAGAAACCGAACACAAGAACCAACACAAACCAGCAATGAAACAGAAATAAGGAAAGATAAAAAACAAACCAGAAGAGACAAGATATACCCTGGTTCGGAATGCCTTCAGGTAAACCTACATCCAGCAATCAATACCCACTCCAAACAGCCTTTATTAGGATGACAAAGATCAGTACACCAAGCTTCTAAACACTCATCTATCTCCCCGAGTACAAGCACACATTCTCCCAAGAAATACACAAGACTAAACTGCCTCTCTCTTTCTCAAGAACGAAACTCCTCACTCGAACATAGACAAAATAAAAGCTCTCTTCTATCAATCAATCGACTGCCTACATCGCCCTCCTATATATAGAAAATGACGAGATTCCCGAAGTAACTAACTACTCTGGAAAATTACAATTAGGCCCTCAAATTTACAAAGTAATTACACTTATATTTAAAAGCCCTAATTAATCTAAAACTTCCAGCCGATAGACTTCAACAATACTGATCTTCTACCGCATCAAAACTCTAGGCAAACTTCAACAATTCTCCACCATTTGCCTTGAGTTCTTCACTCGATAACCTGAAACCTGTTCTTATCTGGATGAAGACAAAACACTGATCATATTAAACACAAACAACATTAAGAATGGATGAACAATGCTGTAATTTAGACTTAGGGACAGCTTTGGTAAACATATCAGCTGCATTTTCTTCTCCTGCAACTTTTATTAGGGCTATCTCTTCTTTTTCAAGAATTTCCCTAATGAAATGATACCTAACATCTATGTGTTTGGTTCTTTCATAATGTGAGGGATTTTTAGCCAAATGAATAGCACTTTGGCTATCACACATTAGCCTAACCTTAACATCTATTCCTAGAAGTTCACTAATGATTCCTTTAAGCCAAAGACCTTCTTTTATTGCTTCTGTTACAATAATATACTCTGCCTCGGTTGTGGATAAAGCCACTACCGATTGCAGGTTTGTTTTCCAACTTATGGTAGATCCCCATAGCTGAAATACATAACCTGTAGAAGACCTTCTCTTATCAATATCTGCAGCAAAATCTGCATTGGTAAACCCTAAGATGTAAGGTTTTGATTCTAATTTTCCTCCACCATAAACCAAAGACATACCTAAAGTCCCTTTAACATACTAGAAAATCCATTTTACAGCATCCCAGTGAGCTTTACCTGGATTGGCCATAAACCTACTAGATACACTCATAGAATGGGCCAAATCTAGTCTTGTACAGACCATGCTGTACATTAAGCTCCCAACAGCATTAGAGTAAGGAATCTTACTCATTTCCTTAATGTCTTTTCCATCCTTTGGAGACTGCTCATGAGACAATTTAAAGTGTTGGGCAAAAGGAACTGATACACCCTTTGCATCACTCATATTGTATTTCTTAACCAACTTGCTAAGATAGGATTGTTGAGACAAGATTAGCTGCCTATGCTGTCTGTTCCTTTTAATTTCTATGCCTAATATTTTCCTAGCTTCTCCTAATTCTTTCATTTCAAAGACTAATTTTAAACTCAGTTTTAAATTCATGATTTCCTTAGTTGATTGACTTGCAATCAACATATCATCTACATATAGGAGAAGATATATGGATACATTATTAAGCATATGTTTAAAATAGACACAGCTATCATATGAGCTCCTCTTAAACCCTTGGGACAACATAAATGAGTCAAACTTCTTATACCATTGCCTAGGGGATTGTTTTAAACCGTAAAGAGATTTCTTAAGAAGACATACTAGTTCTTTCTTACCTCTTACTTCAAATCCCTTAGGCTGTTCCATAAGAATATTTTCCTCTAAATCTCCATGTAGAAAAGCTATAGTAACATCTATTTGTTCTAAAATTAAGTCTTGATGAGCTGAAATTACAAGCAAGATTCTTATTGAGGTATGTCTCACAACAGGTGAAAATACCTCATTGAAATCTACACCAGCTACTTGAGTAAAACCTCTACCACCAGCCTAGGTTTATCTTCTTTTCCAGCTCCTTCCTTAATTTTATATATCCACTTACAGCTAACAACTCGCTTTCCTAAGGGTTTTTTACAAGGACCCAAGTTTCATTCCGTTTAAGAGAGTCCATCTCAGATTTCATGGCTTCCTGCCACTTCTGAGAATCTCTGGACTTTACTGCTGCTTCATATGAAAGGGGTTCTTCCCCTACTTCTGCAGCTGCACTTAACAGGGCATAAGAAACTAAATCAGAATAGCCATACCTTACTGGAGGTCTGGAAACCCTCCTCTGCCTATCTCTAGCCACATTGTATCTCTCTGGATCAAGGGAATTTTCTGAGCAGGAGGATTCTTCATAATCCTCTTGCTGATCTGCAGAGGATCCCTCATAATCATCCTGCTGACTTGGAGAAAATTCTCCATGCCCTTCACTCTCTTCTTGAAGACTTAACTCTTGATCTTAAGAGTTATTTTGGCCTCTACCCATTGGTTTTTCAGATAGATCTATATCTACTAATTTTTCTTTCTCAGCATCCTTAATTTTCCCTTTCCCTCAAAGTCTTTTACGTTAGATTCTTCATTGAAAGTAACATCTCTACTTACAAAGGTCCTAGGCATATCTGGATCTAAACTCCACAGTTTGTAGCCCTTAACTCCTTCAGGATATCTTATAAACAAACACCTAATAGCTCTAGGGTCCAGCTTACCTTGTTTGGAATGAGCATAAGTTATACACCCAAACACCCTAATATGATCTATATTAGGCTTGTGACCAGTCCACATTTCATAGGGAGTTTTAAACCCTATGGCTGTGGATAGTGACCTATTAATAACATAGGCTGCCGAGACTAAGGCTTCACCCCAAAACGATTTGGACAGCCTAGCATGAATAATCATGCACCTAACTATCTCTAAGAGAGTTCTATTCATTCTCTCGACCAACCCATTCTGTTTGGGATTTCCTGGAACCGATGGATGCCTTAGGATACCTTCTTGTTTACATAGGTGGTCAAATTCCTTGTTGCAAAATTCCAAACCATTGTCAGTCCTAATGATTTTAATTTTGCTTCCTTTCTAATTTTCTATCATGGTTTTCCAAGTTTCAAAAGTTTTATCCTTTGATTTTAAAACATAAACCCAAACCATTCTAGAATAATCATCAATTATAGATAGGAAATACTTAGCTCCACCATGAGATAAGGTTTGGGAAGGATCCCACAGATCAGAATTGATATATTCTAAAGGGGCCTTAGTGGAGTGAGTAGCCTTTTTAGGGAATTTTGCTTTTACTGATTTTCCAAATATGCATGTTTCACATTTTTCTATAGCTGTAACTTTCTCAGTACATAAAATCCCTTGCTTAGCCAATTCTTTGAGTCCTTGCTCACTGATGTGAGCCATCCTATAATGCCACAGTCTAGACTCCCCATAGGATTTTCCCTCTCCTAATGCTGCCTCTCCCCCTACAGTGGATGCCTGCAACATATATATGCCATTTTGAAGGATAGCCTTCATGCATATGAGAGATCCTTTTACTATCTTAAGGACTCCACCAACTACTCTATAGGAGTATCCGTTTTTGTCTAATTCTCCAAGGGATATCAGATTTCTTTTCAAATCTGGTACATATCTTACAGCAGCCAATGTCCTAATTATTCCATCATGCATTTTGATTTTAACATCCCCAATCCCTTTGATTTTACATTCCTGGTTATTTCCCAACAGGACTTTACCCCCATCTATGTCCCTAAAGCTTAGGAACCAATCCCTATGAGGAGTCATGTGCAAGGAACAACCAGAGTCTAAAACCCAAGCCTGATTGTTCTCAGTTTTTGATACAACTAGAGCATCAGCACTATCATAATCAAATTCACAGATTAAGGATGATATCTCAGTATTCCCTTTATTTTGAAATTCCTTCTTTTTCTTAGAGCAATTTCTCTAATATGACCTTCTTCATGACATAAGAAACACCTTATTGTTTTCTTACCATTTTTAGACTTTGATCTAGACCTTCCTTTGGTCTTTTGATCCTTCTTTTCTGTCCTTGACCTAGTTGTAAGGGCATCTCCTACAGAATTCTTGACCTCTAACTTTTGTTGAAGTTCCTTGGAGTTTAAAGCTCCAATAACATCATCTAGAGACAGGTTTTCTCTACCGTGTTTTAATATATCAGCAAAAATCTCATAAGATCTTGGTAAAGAGTGCAATAAGACAAGAACCTTATCCTTATCATCATATTTTATATCAATATTTTCAAGATCTAAACATAACTTTGTGAAGTCATCTATATGTTCTTGCACTTTCTGCCCCTCTCCCATTTTAAATGAGAAAAACCTAGTTTTAAAGAACAACCGGGTGGAAAGATTTTTCTAACCTATTCCATAAGAATAGAGCAGTGGTCATCTTTGAGACCTCTCAAAGAACCTTATCACCAAGACTAAGAATTAAAGTATTATATGCCTTTTCATCTATTTCTTCCATCTGTTTACTATATTCCTATTTCTGTTCAAGGGTACTAGTTTCGGGTAACTTTCTCTCTTCTTCTAATGCTCCTTTCAGTCCTAGGTTTCCTAGGAGTGCCTTCATCTTAATTCTCCAAAGGCCGAAATCATTTTGGCCAGTGAATTTTCTATATCATATCTTGTCGCAGCCATAATTAGAACTAGAGTCTAATAAAAACAACAAGAAAGATATCAAGAAAAGTATCAAGAAGACTTATCTTGGACGAAGGATGGCTCTGATACCAGATTGTTGAGATTTAGGACTGTTAAACCGAAGCCAACCAAAGAGAATTCCCTTGCAAATTCAAAGAAACTCGCAAAAACAGAAACCAAACACAAGAACCAACACAAACCAGCAATGAAACAGAAATAAGGAAAGATAAAAAAACAAACCAGAAGAGACAAGATATACCCTGGTTCGGAATGCCTTCAGGTAAACCTACATCCAGCAATCAATACCCACTCCAAACAGCCTTTATTAGGATGACAAAGATCAGTACACCAAGCTTCTAAACACTCATCTATCTCCCCGAGTACAAGCACACATTCTCTCAAGAAATACACAAGACTAAACTGCCTCTCTCTTTCTCAAGAACGAAACTCCTCACTCGAACATAGACAAAACAGAAGCTCTCTCCTATCAGTCAATCGACTGTCTACATCGCCCTCCTATATATAGAAAATGGCGAGATTCCCGAAGTAACTAACTACTCTGGAAAATTACAATTAGGCCCTCAAATTTACAAAGTAATTACACTTATATTTAAAAGCCCTAATTGATCTAAAACTTCCAGCCGATAGACTTCAACAATACTGATCTTCTACAGCATCAAAACTCTAGGCAAACTTCAACAATGGACATCGAGAAATAGATCACAAAGAATGTTAATAGGAGTTTTAAATTGCAAGGCTTTAGAGAGAAGACAATTGATGAGGTAAGAGGTGGTAAGAATAGCTTCCCTCCAATAGAAATGAGGAACATAGGTAGTGAACATCATGGCTCAAGCCACCTCAAGAAGATGTATGTTTTTTCTCTCAACCACCCCATTTTGTTGAGAATGGACACAAACTCTGATGAAATATGTCATGTTCATAGAGATAATGAATGAAACCATGAGAAAAATATTCCCAGCCATTATCAGTTCAAAGAACATGAATAAGAGTTTGAAACACATTCAAAACAAGTTTGTGAAACCTTTTGAAAGTGCTACTAGCCTTTGATTTTTCCCTCAAAAGATAAACCCAACAAACTCTAGTATGATCATCAATAAAGGTTATAAACCAATGGGTACCCAAGATATTGAGATGTTTAGTAGGACCCCAAATATCACTATGAATCAAGTGAAAATGTTTAGATGGTTTATAGGGCTGTATAGAATAATGAGAACGAAGTTGTTTAGCAAGAGTACATTGCTCACACTAAAAAAATTGTTCTTTATTAATGAAAAGGTGAGGATACAAGGATTTTAGATATGTGAGAGTGCCAAAACTGCAATCTAATCTTGATTTTGAGGACTACCAGTGCTCCCAATTCTAACAATTCATGTCTCTTGTAAGTTTACTAACTAATAGTAAATTACACTGCAATCTAGGTACATGCAGAATAAATTTCAGCTTTAGTTTTGATAAACACACTAGTCCAAACCCCAAGGCAAGAGAGGTTGTGCCATTAGCCATAGAAATATTAATAGTTGTGCTACAAGGTGTATAATAGATCATAGAATTAGCCAAACTTGACATATGATCTGATATACCAGTATCCACTATCCAAGCATATTTAGGGAGCTTTCCTGAGATTAGTGAATACTGAGGAATATCTTGTAGAGCTATTAAAACTGTTGGCTTTAGAGTAGGAGGACTTGAGGGGTTTGTACTTGTGATTTGATTTAACAACATGTACAAGGCTTAAACCTGCTCTGCTGATAGGTTTAGATTTGTGTTGTTCCCAAGTTCAGTAGAGACTTCTATAACATAGGCTAATCTGCTTGTTTTTCTCTTATTTCGTGGCTTCCAGTTTGTTAATTTGCTATGAATCTTCCAACATGTTTCCTTTGTGTGGTATGGTTTGTTATAGTGATCACACGACTGTTTGTCTTTCCCTTGATTTCTCGACAAAGTATCCTCCTTTTTTACAATAGCAAGAGCAGAATTTTGAGGGCCTAACATTGAGTGAGTTTGTTGGGTGAGCATCACCTTCCGACTGCTTTCCTCTCTCCTTACCTCAACAAACACCTCTTTGAGTGTAGGTAAGGGTTTAGTACCTAATAATCTTTCACAAAGTTCATCCAAATTTAAAAAAAAAAAAAACTTCATCCAAATTCGAGTTAAGACCATGGAGAAATTAAAAAACACAATCATTTTCTAACATTTTAGTGTATTTTGTGCTATCGACTGGACATTCTCAACTAATATTGTAGAATAAATCCATCTTATGCCATAACTCAGTCAAAACATTATAGTATTATGTAACATTAAGGTTACCTTGTCTAGTTGTATGAATGGTTAACCTAATTTCAAAACATTAAGAGGTATTCTCCAAATCTGAGTACATTTCTTAGACTACATCCCAAATCTCTTTTGTAGTCAAGTAGAAGATATAGGTTCTATCGATCCTCGGCTCCATTAAGTTGATAAGTCATACCATAATAATTGAATTTTATGCTTCCCAGATGCAATAATTTGTCATTGTGTTGGTGGGGTAGGAATAGCTCCTATCAAGTATCTAACTTTTCCCTTCCCCTTGATCACGAGTAATACAGATTGAAACCATTCTCTAAAATTACTCTCATTCAATTTATGTTGAGTAATCTTTAGAGGATGGCTGTCAACAGGGTTTGTAGAAAAATTAAACTGAGAATGAGGGTTAGGAGAACTAGTGGCTAAGGCTTCTGTTATTATAGGGTTTGGTAGATTTTCAGCCATGATTTTCAAATAGCCTAGACCTTAAGATCTAGGTTACCAAGACTTGGGCCTGATGCCATGAAATAAACTAAATTCTAGAAAGCTTACTTGAATATTATTGAATCCAAGTAGAGGTATGTCATGAGAGGGATTCCATTTACCTATTCTGAATTTCCTTATTGCTGTAACTTTCTGTTATTTCTTTTTGCTGCTGTAATTGTTAGATTTCATGCTGTCATTTTCTATTAAGAAGTTGTTAGCCCTAGGCCCCACACATAGTGGCTAGGAAAAAGACAAAAAGGTTGGTTGTAACCGAATGAGGGAATAGGATCTGCTGCAGCGGACCTACCTCCCACGGCTGGATATATATTCTCCCAAAGGCTATCTTGGGGGATTATGAATGAATTGAATACAGAATCTCTCTCTCACTAACTCTCTCTCTCTCTCTCTCTCTCTCTCTCTCTCTAGCGTCTCTTTCCCCTTCTACCTCTCTGTTCTTGTGCTGCTCTTAAGCTTTCTAATTCAATCAGTATTAGAAAGCCGATCATTGTCTCGGACCAGCCGTGACAATTTGGTATCAGAGCCACCATCCTCGGCCGGGCTAGGATTAAGTCAATGGCGGAAGGAACTCGAATGAAGGCCTTGGAGACGCAAGTGTAACAATTTAGCTCGGCTTTAGCCGACACCAATAACCGAATGGAACTAATGGAGTTAGGAGCTAATCGAAGTCACGAAGCGATTGCAGCAATGGATCGGAAGGTGGAAAGTTCCATGGAAGGATTGGAACGAAGGCTTGAAGGCTCCATAATGCGGGTGCGAGAGGATCTGGCTGCTCAAATACAACAGTTTATGTTAATGTTTGGATGACAGAACCAAGTAAGTATTTCTCCCGAATTTCCTCCTAGGGAGAGAATGGAACCGATTCTTCAAGGAAATCGAGGAGCTGATAGACAAGACGCTGTGGGAATTGAGGGTGAACCCGAGAATGAGCTGGAAGGGTTACTCCCCCGGGGGGGGGAATGGTCTGGGTAATATCCACCCACCAGGATTTCCCATGCCTCGAGTAGACATTCCCACATTCGACGGAGCGAATCCCAGATGGTGGCTACGAAAATGTGAGAGAATGTTCGATTGGTATAACATCCCCGACGAGCAAAGGGTGCCACTGGCCTCAGCTTACTTCAATGAGGTAGTTGACGCTTGGTATCAAGGATGTATAAGGCGGAGAAGGGACTGTACTTGGGCAGAATTCTCGGAGAAGTTGTGTGAAAGGTTTGGGAAAATAAGCATGGTGGATATCATAGAAAAGTTCAACAAACTTAAACAAGCTGGGAGTGTGGAATCCTATCAGGTGCACTTTGGGGAATTAAGATCACTCATGATCCAGCACAACCCGCATCTATCAGAAACCTACTTCGTGTCTAGTTACTTAAGCGGGCCTAACGAGGAGCTAAGACCCATGGTTAAGGTGTTGAGACCTCGCACAGTAGAACAAACAGCAGAGAGTGCTCATCTACAAGAGCTGGCAGTGGAGGCTTTACTCAAAAAACAGAGGCATCAAACAAGGGGAATAGTGACAGGAGCCTTTAATGTGGGAGGTAAGGGGTATGGCAGAGATCTAGCAAAGGTTAACAGTGGGAGTAGGGGTGGAACGGGCTCGGGCTCGGTACCCTTTGGGGATCAATTAAGGGAGTAGAGGAGGTTAGCTGGCCTCTACTTTCGCTGCAGGGATAAGTACCACGTTGGGCACCAGTGCAGAAGGCAGATTCTTCTATTGGAAGGGAGTGAAGAAAAGGAAGAAAGAGCAACAGAGGAAGAGAGTTGTGAAATCATGGAAGGAGAAGATAACAGTGAGATTTCCATTCATGCTTTGAAGGGAGTAGCTAATAACAAAATCATTAAGGTGGAAGGAAAAGCCCCGAAAGGCAATCTCATGATCCTAATCGACAATGGGAGTACCCACAGCTTTCTCGATGAAAGCACAGCCAAGCGAATGAAGTGTCCACTCTCGGGAACACCTCCTTTAAGTGTGACGGTGGCCAATGGCCAAAAGGTGTTGAGCAGGTCATCCTGCAATAGGTTCTATTGGAAGATGCAGGAAGAAAAATTCGAGGCAAATTTGAGATTGCTACAATTGGGGGATGTGATGTGGTGCTGGGTGTAGATTGGATGAAGGGGGTAAGCCCCATCAGCTTTGATTTCAACAAAATGGAGGTATCTTTTGAGAAAGAGGGGAAGAGGATGACATTATCGGGTAACAAGGAGATTGGATCCTGCCAGATGATCTCTGGAAAAAGGCTACAGAAGGCATTTAAAGGAAGGTGGAATCAGCTGGCACACTTCTTTTCAATGGTGGCCATCGAAGAAGGAATAAAGGATCCAATGATGCAAGGGGAGTTCGGCCTTACCGTCAACACGCCCCAAGGGGGTCCCGATCAGGTACACTACTTGGAAATCATTAATAAACTGCTGGTTGGTTATGAGGATCTATTTGTTGAGCCTAAATCGCTACCCCCAGCCAGACTGTTTGACCATTCAATTCATTTAAAACCCAATGTAGAACCAGTCAACAATAGGTCCTATCGTTATCCCCCAATCCAAAAGAATGAGATTGAAAAGATGGTTAGAGAAATGCTTCAACAAGCAACCATTCGACCTAGCCAAAGTCCTTTCGCTTCTCCCGTCCTACTAGTTAAAAAAAAAAGTGGTTCATGGCGATTTTGTGTGGACTACTGTCAACTTAATGCCATAACTATCAACGATAAATTTCCTATACCCTTGGTGGAGGACCTCTTGGATGAGCTCCACCATGCCCGATACTTTTCTAAGCCGGATTTACGTTCGGGATATCATCAAATTAGGATAAAACCCGAGGACATCTACAAAACGGCTTTTAGGACACACCATGGGCATTTTGAATTCTTGGTGATGCCATTTGGGCTCACCAATGCCCCAGCTACTTTCCAATCCCTCATGAACAGAATTTTTGAGCCATATCTTCGAAAATTTATACTTGTATTCTTTGATGACATACTTGTCTATAGCCCTACCTTTGATCAGCACTTGACTCGCCTTAAAATCACCCTTGATATCCTCAGATCTAACCAGCTCTTTATTAAGAAATCTAAGTGTGCATGTGGACAAGGACAGGTAGAGTATTTGGGGCACATTTCTAGGGTTAACCGGTTATTACCGCCGGTTTGTGCAGAACTACGAGCCATTAGCAAACCTCTAACTGAGCTGCTTAAGAAAGGAGAATTTAGCTGGGGAATTGTGGCAAAGGAAGCCTTCAAGAAGTTGAAACAAGCCATGAGCAAGGTGCCGATACTAGGACTGCCAGATTTCACTAAACCTTTTGTGTTGGAAACGGATGCAAGTGGGACTGGTATTGGTGCAGTCTTAGTGCAAAATGGAAGGCCGTTGGCTTTCCTAAGCCAAGCTTTGAGCCCCAAACACCAAGGGCTCAGCATATATGAGAAGGAATTCATTGTTGTTTTAATGGCAGTAGATAGATGGAGACATTACTTAGAAGGAGGTAGATTTGTGATTAAAACCGATCATAAAAGTTTGAAGTTCTTACTACAATAGAAACTTCAAACCCAGCTACAGAAAAAGGGGATGGCTAAGCAAATGGATTTGGACTACTCAATCCAGTACCGGAAGGGCAAGGAAAACAGGGCCGTCGATGCCCTATCAAGAAGGCAATAATGCAGCCATGACTGTTGTAATTCTAGATTGGTGCCTTGAGGTAATACAAAGCTATGAGGGTGACGAGAAGGTGAAGAAAGTGCTGGAAAGAGTGGTTGTGGGATCAGAGGAATGGGAAGGGTATACATTGGTGGATGGGTTGCTAAGATATGAAGGCCGAATCGTGATAGGTGATTGTGTTGACCTCAAGAGGAAAATTTTGCACGCCCTACACGAATCTCCATTGGGAGGACATTTTGGGATTCAAAATACATACCTACCTTCGGGTAAAACAGCTGTTCCATTGGCCGAGGTTAAGAACAGAAGTAAAGGAGTTTGTGTTAGCTTGTGACATTTGTAAGAGATGCAAGTATGAAAATACCGCATACCCAGGACTATTGCAGCCTCTGCCAGTTCCCGAACAGGCTTGGTCGAGTGTCTCAATGGATTTTATTGAAGGGTTACCAAGGTCGGAAGGGAAGGACAGCATCTTGGTAGTAGTAGACCGGCTAACCAAGTTTGCCCACTTTATAGGGCTGGCCCATCCTTACACCGCCAAAGAAGTGGCCCGGGTTTTTTTTGGATCAAGTGATAGCCATACATGGGGTCCCTAAAACGATAATCTCTGACCGTGATAAGATTTTTACAAGCCTATTGTGGCAAGAACTCATGAAGGCACTGGGGATTAAGTTGAATATGTCCACCTCTTACCACCCTCAATCGAATGGGCAAACCGAGAGGGTGAATTAGAGTTTGGAAACCTATTTAAGGTGTGTATGTATCCTACAAACCAAGACCTGGCATAGGTGGCTGACTCTAGCCCAGTGGTGGTATAATTCAAGCCACCACTCCTCCCTCAAAATGTCACCCTTTCGACGCTCTCTTTGGGTATAAGCCACCTCTCTTATCGGCTTTAGGGAATCATACCTCTACAGCCGCAGTTGAGGAATACTTACAGCAGAGGAGAGAAGTACTACGACAACTGAAACAAGAATTGGCATCCGTCCAAAACCGAATGAAGCAAGTAGCTGATCGGAAGAGGAGTGATCGAGATTTTACAGTGGGAGAGAAGGTATACTTGAGGCTGAAACACTCCCATATCAAATCTATTACACGAGGGCAAGTATCAAAACTCAGCCCCCGATACTTTGGACCTTTTACTATCGTGGCTATGGTGGGAAAGGTGGCTTATAGATTGCAACTACCAGAAGAATCCCAAATTCACCCAGTTTTTCACGTCTGGCTCTTGAAGAAAGCAATAGGAACTGAGCTGGTGGAGGCAACACTACCCTCCCTTCCTAGGGAAGAAAATAGAAGGGAAGAACCGGAGGCCATATTAGATAGGAGGGTAATCTACAATCAGAGCCCCACTCATGCAAGTGTTAGTGAAATGGAAGGAAGGATCGGCTGAGAACAATTCATGGGAATACTTGCCCGACTTACTCAAACAATTTCCGAGAGCTGCCAACCTCCTCATGATTTCTTGAGGACAAGAAAGTTGTTGGGGGGGAGTATTGTCACGAGAAGGATTCCATTTACCTATTCTGAATTTCCTTATTGCTGTAACTTTCTGTTATTTCTTTTTGCTGCTGTAATTGTTCGATTTCATGCTGTCATTTTTTGTTAAGAAGTTGTTAGCCCTAGGCCCCACACATAGTGGCTAGGAAAAAGACAAAAAGGTTGGTTGTAACCGAATGAGGGAATAGGAACTGCTGCAGCGGACCTACCTCCCACGGCTGAGTATATACTCTCCCAAAGGCTATCTTGGGGGATTATGAATGAATTGAATACAGAATCTCTCTTTCACAAACTCTCTCTCTCTCTCTAGCGTCTCTTTCCCCTTCTACCTCTCTTTCTTGTGCTGCTCTTAAGCTTTCTAATTCAATCGGAATTAGAAAGCCGATCATTGTCTCGGACCAGCGTGACAAGGATTTATATACAAGTACAAAATATCTATGCTATCTCCTAGAAAACAAGAATAAATTCAAATTTAGATAACAGTAATTGATATTTGAAATGCTGGAATTATCTTCGGCTTTCAAGCTGTATCTTTCACTTAAATTTTGGAACTTATCTTATCTTCCAGGCTGCCTCATCTTTTAAATCTTGAAATCTTATCTCCACCTGCCTTACCTTCCCTTTTTAAACTTGAGCACCCAATCTTATAGTCCAACAAGATATTATACTTGTAATGTAAGATATAGATAAGGATTATTAACTCCAAAATTTCAGGAACTTTATCCTCCATTGTTAAGTAATATCCCTTAGTTGAGAACATCGAATAGTTAATGCTGCCAAGCATTGAATTGGGAATGCTCTTGCTTTTGAGTATGGTTAGGTCCCTAAAACATTACAATTTTCAAGTTACCACGAATTTCCTTCAATGGAGCCTTTCACAATGGCATGAGAAAACACTAGACAGGCATAGTCAAACAGTGAACGTAAAAAAATCATTCCTACCCCACCTAGAAACCCAAAAAAAATAAAAAAACAAAAGAAAGTAAACACCCAAAGTGAAAGGTGGTGCACAGGGCTAGGAAAAAAATGGAAAGTAAACATCTTGAGCAAAGATTTCATAGAACTAACATGAAAATTTGCCTGGAGGCCTTGCACGTGAAAGTTCCCTGATTTGCAGCTTTTCAAAAGGTGGGGGACCATCAGTGTTACTTTCCTTTGATATCCTTAAGGACGAGAGGGATAAACCCGAATATTTTTGGTTCATCTTCCATTCTTCATAAAGTGGTTCAACAACACCCCCGATTACAGTTATCACTTCAGGATTCAGGCACAAAACACCAGAATGTACTGCAGCCCTTTTTCCTATACGAACCTGCCAAGCAAAGAAGCATAATAGAATCAAAGAAGGTAGCTACAACGAGGCAAGTATTAGATATGCTATTTTACTAGGAAGATCCAACAGAAATTAGACAAAAAAAAACATAAACACTAGAAATTTGTTCAAAAAATGACATGAATTTCTGATTATTAATATTATACATTAACTGACCGTAACTATGATGAAAAAATAAAAAACACCAAAAACGTGAGGCTTTCTCTCCTTCTGTCTCTCTCTCAAGGGCATCCCTGATACTCATAGTCTTGTAGAGCTCTAGTGGACTAAACACTAAGGGGTCATTCGATTCATTATCATTTCTAGTTTTCTATTTTCATTTTTAACTTTTAGAGGGGAAAAAAACCAAAAAGCATTACTTGAGAGGGCGCTTTCGTTTCCAAAGAATAAAAACAATATTTTATTTTTGGTGAAACATTGAAACCCTGTCTTTCCATGTTTTCAGTTCAGGAGCGATCAGTTTCCCTCTTTTATTCCTATTCTTCTTCATCAACGTTGTCATCAGTTTTGCAACAAAAAGCCCTCTCTTCTTTTCCACTTCCTCTGTTTTCCTTTGATCAGCAGCCAAAAATCCTCACCAAAACTTCTTTTCTTTCTATTCTTCATTAGAGGTTGGGTTGTTGGCTCTCCATTGTCAACAACGGAGATGGACAAACCTAGCTCTAGGCATATTTGTGTTTCTCAAACCCAAAGCTAGGTTAGGCAAAGCCAAATCAGGTTTGTCCCTCTCCACTGCCGGCAAGAGAACCCTCATCAATAGTGAAGAAGAAAAGAAGAAAGATAAGTGGGAGGGGGGCACAGAGAAGAACAACAGCTGGCAACCTATTTATTGATTGAGATAAATAATTATATATTTAATTTGCTAATAGAAATATCTTTTTCAAATGACAAGTTTAATTTTTGTTTAGATTTTTTGTATGTGAATTAATATAATTCATTTAGTAAAGATTAAGATGAAAAATCCAGATGTTTCAAAACCAATTTGGTATTTTTAGCAAAAAGAAAAGCAATTTGGTTTCATGCTTGATAGGTCAATAATAGTGCTACATACTTGCTAAGGCGCCTAATAGAAAGGTATAGAGATAAACAAAAAAACTTATATATGGTGTTTATAGATTTAGAAAAGCACTTATGACAAAGTTGCTAAAAGAGTCTTGTAGAGGATTTTTGAAAAAGGAGTCTGAATTGCTTACGTATAGGTCATTAAAGACATGTATCACGGAACAAAAACAAGTGTTAAAACACATGGAAAAGATACTGAGACTTACATCAAGAATCTGCATTAAGCCCTTACCTCTTTGCCTTGGTGCATGAAGAATGCACTAAATATATTCAAGTAGAGATGCCTTGGTGCATGGTATTTGCAAATGACATTGTGTTGGTGGATGAGACATTGTGTGGAGGAACTCTTTAGAACCAAGAGATTTTAAGTTAGCAGATTGAAGACTGAATATATGTATGATAGTTGTCAAATAGGCACCTAGGCTTGAGCCTCTTCGGTACCAATGCGCAACACACCCTACAAAAAGCATTGTCCAGGCGCATGAGGAGTGCAGCCTAAATGCAGGCAAAAGGCATGCCTCATGCGCCTTACGGAGAAATCAACAAAAACTGTTGGTTTTTTTTCTTTTTCAGGAAGTCCAAACTCTTTTGCTTGATTTGTCATTGTAAAATTAGTTTCTTGTTGATATGGAGGCATATGCATGTAGATTGGCAAGAGGCAAGGCTGCCAGTGGTCCTAGGAGCTCTCCCTGGCAGTAATACTTGCATGACTCTTACACGCTACCATACAGGAGGCAAGTGCAAGAATGTGAGACTCTGTGCCAGCCACCTGCTTTCTTTGTCAGGATTGCAGGAGGCAGGCAAACATCCTCCAACGGCCTATTTTTCCATTCCTGTTGTTTTATTTAGAATTTTTTTGTTTGGTGCTGCAGTGTGCGTGAGACTGTTGTTTTGTTTTCTATTTTAATTTTTCTTTGAGCTTTTTCTATTCTTTTAAGTATTAAATTGAAAAAAAGTATATAAGCATTCTTTTTAATCTCTTGTAACTAACTTTTCTATTTCTTTTTACATATAAGTATTTTCTCTGTGTAGTTTAGATTAAAAATAATACTTATACAAGTATTATATATATATATATATTTCTAATATATATTCGCCTCACATGCATGAAGCTCACGCTTTACCTCGCGCCTAGGTGCACTTTGTGCCTTAGACAACTATGCTTGCAGCAGCCAAACAAATAAAAACAATTTAGTGGACTGAATCAGCACAGTAACTACACAAAAACGAGAATACCTTTGTGCCAGTAATGACATCATTCGCAATTGATGGTATATGAGAGTACTCTATAGCAGTTACTTCAGAGTGCCCATCTGTGAGTATCAATCTTAACAGACGCCTAGTATGTGAATTTTCTGAAATTTCAGCTATGCTGCTTCGAGATATGTCCCTCGCCGAGGATATCTACAGAGGGGGAGAGGAACCCAGTTAGTTCAAAGCAATGAATTTGATAATCCACTATAAATAATGCTTTCTCTTTCTTTTCCAATTTCCGTTCGATAAACAGCTAACGCTGTTCTTTCTGACTCAGGAAAAGTGGAGGCTAGAGTCGAGAAGCCTCCACTTCAATGAGTCGAATACAACCCTACACGGATTTGGATGGAAAATAATATACTTTCCCGCGTTTTCTCAGCAACCAAACTGTACATAGAGCCAATTGTATGGAGAGAGAGAGAGAGAGAGAGAGAGGGCTTGCCTGCAGGACTTTAGGGCCGGCAAGATGAGAAGAATTGCGGAGGACAGAAGAAGCGGGTAACGACTTGCCACCGAAAGATCGTAAGTCCATGTTAGCGAGCTCCGATTCAACCAAATCAGCGGTGCAGGAATCGCCAATTAAAGCGGACTGAATCATGATTACGCCTTTGACTTGTTCGATGTCTCCAAAGCACCATCCTCTGGTAATTAGGGTTTGTATAAGAGCTTCTGAAACTGCCGATGAAGACGGAGAGGGACAAGCCTCCTCCATTGTTCTGCGGCTTCTGCCTTCTCGGCCGTTCCCTCTTCCAATTTCAGGCAAGCCCGGAGGGGGGGAGGATTTGATTTAGGGTTGGCCTGAGGGCGGTGAAGCTGTGTGATGGTTTGGTCTAAGAGGCTGCTTGGCTTGCCCTTTTTTTCACACGCCTTTAAGTTGACGGAGTTTTAAGTTATGTAAAATTTAAAAATTGCTACTATTTAATTAGATAATGTATTTGACTAAATATTTTTAAATTATTAATTATATATTT